>NC_142943.1:45003115-45033115 GCF_046866305.1 Octopus bimaculoides | reverse complement strand
AATGTTAATGTCCAGTTGTTTGTATTTGTAATTGTGTACCATTTCTCCATTTATTTTTCTTTTCGTCCTTGTTTTCGTATACATTTGCTTGCTTTCTTCCAAAGAATCTAGTGCCCTTAGCACTTAGATTAACCAGCCAAAACTGCAAAGACGATCTGCTTCTTGACTGAAGAGTGAAAGTTCCGAATGACCCGTCTGTTTTTCCCTGTCCTTTTTTGTATCACCTACTGCCCAAATGTTTTCTTGTTGTCTGCTACATTCTTGTTCCATTTTTTGTTTTGATCTTATATATCTATATATAAAATATATAAATATATATATATATATATATATACTTGCTCAAGATGTCACAAAGTGAGACCGAACCCGGAACCATGTGGTTGGGAAGTAAGCTTCTTACGACACAGCCACACCTAATATATATATATATATATATATATATATATACACACACACACCATAAAAACCCATGTAATTTATGCACTTTTTTTGCAAAAACAAAAATAAACTTTAGGTGGGGTGTAAATTACGTGAGTAGATCGTTCCCAGAATTTTGTTTAGAAATTCATTTTATTGAAAAATGACATACAGGAAGTTGACTCATTCAATGTCAGAATAGGTTTTTACAGAAAAATATAATGAAGTTGTTTTTTATTTATGCTGGACAGTATAATGCTTACTTTTTTGTATAAATTTATTAAAACCATTGGTCAACTACTTTTTGAAGTTTGACATTCATGCTAGTAATCACAGTCCAGGTCATATTTTAAATTGCTTGGAGTTTCTACCGATCGCAAAGGAACCCAGCAATTTCCTTAAATAGACCAGTTTTTCTCCATTTTGGGAGTCTAGCTTGCATTTGCACCAGGAAGTCATTTGCTTGCTGTCTCCACATTACAACACTATGATTTTTCTCACTGCCAATATTGCTACTATCATCTCTTACTGCATCTAACGTTGACAACGACAACATCTTAATTCATCTTTGCCATGTTATGATGGCAAACAATCTTTACTCCAAAGTACTGTTGCTGAATATCTCTCATTGTGAGATCTAAAAATAGTAATTTTCTAACAATCTTCCTGTCACCAATCTTTACATGTTTTTCAAGTAAGAGATATTTTTAATTCCACAGGTTTTCAAAAGTGCTGAGCAACTGGTTGCAATGTCAACAAAGAATATCAGCAACATCACTGTTTTCCTCAAGTGGTGACATTCAAATGGTGAATATTCACACACACACATTTACCTCAGGTGTGGCATATTGAGGCCAAATTTAAAGCCACATGGTTGTAAAGTGAAATAGATAGATAGATAGATAGATAGATAGATAGATAGATAGATAGATAGATAAAGTGAGAGAGAGAAAGAAAAAAAACACATACATGCACACCACAAATACACATAAAATGTATATATTACTTAGCATATATAGGAATGCTCACTAATTAAATTTAAAGAGAAGTATGAGAATTTGAAGATTACATTTTTTTAGTTCTCACCAATAATTAAAATTGTTGGTGTAGAGAAAGATAAAAGCTAGAAATAATAATCAAATACATATATATGATAGGGGGAGTATGGTTTAGTGAGGAAGAAGTAGGGGTGCAGTCACCATGACAACCATAGATCCTCCACCTCCACCACCACTGATGTTCAGACAGATTAAAATGTCTAATGTTCAGTAAATTGAAATTGGCAAGAAAATATTTGGGTGTGGCAGGTTTGGTTTGGGTTGGTATTTTTGTTATTTAGCTCCAGTTTAATCTTGATTGGACAGATTTGTGATCAAAAGTATGCCAGTTGTGACCACGGGCTGGGTATTTTGCTATGGGCACCAGAACAGCCACATCATGTGACTGCCTCATGGTATTAATACTGTTTCTGTTGCAAATAATTATTTTTAATAAGCCTATTGGCTATTTGTGACATCAGTGCCTCAGAAGTCACTGGAGTTCTATTTATCATTGACAGCAAGATTTGGCTGGTACACAGCTAATTGGTGGCTATCACTGAGGAGATGCAGTATATCGAAATCATGTAATCTGGCAATTTCAGTGCCATAAATGATTCTCATCTGCCAATGATATAAATATCTACCCTTTTATGGACTACGCATCCATATGAGAAGTCTTCTCAAGGTGAATACAGCAATATGTGGCATTCTAACAAAAGATCCCCATTAAGATGGACATAAAGCTTGCTTTTTGGTATCAATATGGCTTCTATTACTAATAATTACTTTTTAATAAGCCTGCTGTGTATTTGCAACATCAATGCCTCAAAAGTCACTGGAATTTTATACATCATTTGCAGTGAGATTTAGTTGGTATGCAGCTAATGGACAGCTGTCACTGAAGAAATGTATACCAAAATCATATGAACTGGCAGCTCCTGCACTCATAGCAGATGATTTTTGTCTGCCAGCAATATAAATACATGTGCTTTTATGCACCATGCATCCATTTAAGAAGTCCTCTCAAGGTGAATACCACAGTATTTGGCATTCTAACAAAACATCCACATTAAGTTGGATATAAAGATTGCCTCTTGGGATTAACATTGCTTCTGTTGCTAATAATTATTTAATAACAATAATAACAATGAGTTCAAATTTTGGCATAGGGCCAGCAGTTTTTGAGGGGAGAGAAAAGTCAATTACATCAACTCTAGTACTTGACTGGTACTTATTTTATTGATTCCAAAAGGATGAAAGGCAAAGTTGACCTTGGTGGAATTTTAACAGACAAGATGCTGCTAAGCATTTTGTCTAGCATACTAAAAATTTTGCCAGTTCCATCACTTGATAATAACAATAATAATTCTTTCTGAAGATGACACCAGACCAGCAATTTTACGAGGAAGGGGTCAATTGATTATATTGACCCTAGTACTTGACAGGTATTTTATTTTATCAACCCCGAAAGAACAAAAAGCAAAGTTAACCATGGAAGGATTTAAGTCAAGCATGTGAAGAGCAGAAATTTCAGCAATCCTCCACCTAAGATGATGATGATCATGATGATAATAATAATAATAATATTGGTATAAAAGATGGGCTACAACAAATATTCTGCTCAATACCACAGATTTGCTTGACCATAACCAGTTGAGCATGTCCCTTAGTGGCTGACAATATGTGCATCCCTGATCACGAGCAGGAGCAGTGGGGGAGCATCATAGCCATGTGCTGAGAGGGATTCTTTGAGGTTTGAATGGTTCACCTCTGGAAACATTGTTGTTTTGTTCAACATCCTTAAACAACCCTTATTTAGGGATCTTTTGAATGGGATTGGCTACTCAACTTGAAGAAAATTCTAACAGAAATCCACCTGCAAGGTCAGGGGCTGTTTATTTTGATATGAGATCACCATGTCGTGCACGACTGTGATGCATATGGCTGGTGTATCCTTATCAGACGGGTAGTAATGATGGGTATACTGGGTTTCATATATTTGTACCCCAATGGCATGCATTGCTCTCTCACTCAATAATAATAATGACAGACTCTGCCATCGAAAACGACATAAGAGTGTTCAGCATTTGCCAAACAACTTGCACAAATGATTTGTTTATAGAGATCACATTAGGTGTGTGAACAGGTGCATGGTGTACTACACATCAGGTGTTGAAGTGATCACAGAACAATGTGAGATTAAGTGTTTTGCTCAAGAACACAATGAACCACCTGCTCTAGGAGTTGAAATCACAATCTAATGATATTGAGTGCAACACGTTAACCACAAGGCCAAGCGTCCTCACATAATGATAATAATAATAATTGTTTTTTGATTTAGGCACAAAGCCAGAAATTTTGAGGTAAGGGGATTA
Organism: Octopus bimaculoides; assembly: GCF_046866305.1. Taxonomy (NCBI): domain Eukaryota; kingdom Metazoa; phylum Mollusca; class Cephalopoda; order Octopoda; family Octopodidae; genus Octopus; species Octopus bimaculoides. The sequence goes on along the minus strand of NC_142943.1, from coordinate 45,029,283 downwards.
GCTGATACTATCATGCCCACAATTTGACTGGTACTTTATTTTATCAACTCTGAAGGGATGAAAGGCAAAGTTGACCTCAACAGGTTCTGAAACCAGAATAAGAGAAGTGTACTGCAAATACCACAGAGTAGTTTCCTGACACTCTAACAGTTCTGCTAAAATAATAATAATAATAATCCTTTCTACTATAGGAACAAGGTCTGAAATTTTGAAGGAGAGTTTAGTCAATTACACTGACCCCAGTGCTCAACTGGTACACCTTTTATAGACCCCAAAAGAATGAAATGCAAAATCAATTCAAACTCAGAACATGCAGATGGTTGAAATGCAGCCAAGCATTTTGTTTGGCATGCCAACAATTCTGCCATTTCACTACCTTAAATAATAATGATGATGATGATGATGATGATGATGATATCTATTTTTCCTGGAAAGGGTACAAGATGAGGGCAACAAAAATATGGTTTACAAGAACACTGCAACAAATATCTTCTTTTTTGTAAAGCCTCAAAGACAATAAAAGCAACCTACATAAAATGCTATCACAAAGAATCCAAATATAAAATTAACTTTCGGAAGAAGATAAATTAAAAAGTGAAAATAATTTGTAAATTTAGATCTAAAATAATTCCTGGGAAAAAATGATCATAATAAAAATGATATAATTTCATCCATTATTACAAGAATAGGGGAATTTTGAGGTAAGGGGATTAGCTGATACTATCATGCCCACAATTTGACTGGTACTTTATTTTATCAACTCTGAAGGGATGAAAGGCAAAGTTGACCTCAACAGGTTCTGAAACCAGAATAAGAGAAGTGTACTGCAAATACCACAGAGTAGTTTCCTGACACTCTAACAGTTCTGCTAAAATAATAATAATAATAATCCTTTCTACTATAGGAACAAGGTCTGAAATTTTGAAGGAGAGTTTAGTCAATTACACTGACCCCAGTGCTCAACTGGTACACCTTTTATAGACCCCAAAAGAATGAAATGCAAAATCAATTCAAACTCAGAACATGCAGATGGTTGAAATGCAGCCAAGCATTTTGTTTGGCATGCCAACAATTCTGCCATTTCACTACCTTAAATAATAATGATGATGATGATGATGATGATGATGATATCTATTTTTCCTGGAAAGGGTACAAGATGAGGGCAACAAAAATATGGTTTACAAGAACACTGCAACAAATATCTTCTTTTTTGTAAAGCCTCAAAGACAATAAAAGCAACCTACATAAAATGCTATCACAAAGAATCCAAATATAAAATTAACTTTCGGAAGAAGATAAATTAAAAAGTGAAAATAATTTGTAAATTTAGATCTAAAATAATTCCTGGGAAAAAATGATCATAATAAAAATGATATAATTTCATCCATTATTACAAGAATAGGGGAATTTTGAGGTAAGGGGATTAGCTGATACTATCATGCCCACAATTTGACTGGTACTTTATTTTATCAACTCTGAAGGGATGAAAGGCAAAGTTGACCTCAACAGGTTCTGAAACCAGAATAAGAGAAGTGTACTGCAAATACCACAGAGTAGTTTCCTGACACTCTAACAGTTCTGCTAAAATAATAATAATAATAATCCTTTCTACTATAGGAACAAGGTCTGACATTTTGAAGGAGAGTTTAGTCAATTACACTGACCCCAGTGCTCAACTGGTACACCTTTTATAGACCCCAAAAGAATGAAATGCAAAATCAATTCAAACTCAGAACATGCAGATGGTTGAAATGCAGCCAAGCATTTTGTTTGGCATGCCAACAATTCTGCCATTTCACTACCTTAAATAATAATGATGATGATGATGATGATGATGATGATGATGATATCTATTTTTCCTGGAAAGGGTACAAGATGAGGGCAACAAAAATATGGTTTACAAGAACACTGCAACAAATATCTTCTTTTTTGTAAAGCCTCAAAGACAATAAAAGCAACCTACATAAAATGCTATCACAAAGAATCCAAATATAAAATTAACTTTCGGAAGAAGATAAATTAAAAAGTGAAAATAATTTGTAAATTTAGATCTAAAATAATTCCTGGGAAAAAATGATCATAATAAAAATGATATAATTTCATCCATTATTACAAGAATAGGGGAAAGAGGATGGATGACATTATAAGACAAATCACAAATATAATTGTTGAGGGAGGTATGCTTAGAGTGATAGGAATACAACAAATTGAAAATAATTTTTTCTAATTCTGGTACAAGGTCAGCAGTTGTTGGGGAAGGGCATCACATTGACACGAGTGCTCAATTGGTACTTATTTTATCAACCCCAAAAGGCAAAATTGACCTCAGTGGAACTCAAGTTCCACTCAGAAGAGCCAGAAGAAATGACACTAATCATTTTATCTGATATGTTAAAGATCCTGCAAGATCAATAATAATAAAAATAATTCTTTCTAGAACAGGCACAAGGCACAAAATTTTGAGAGAGAGTGTTAATCAATTACATCAACCCCAGTACTTGATTGGTACTTATTTCATCAAACCAGAGAAGATTAGTTAATTCCATTAAACCAAGTGACTGGAACTTTTATTTTGATTCCGAAAAAGACGAAAGGCAAAGGTGACCCTGGCAGGATTTGAACACAAAATACAAAGAGCCAGAACAAGTGTTGCAAAATAGTTTTTTTCTCACTCTCAGTAATAATAATGGGTTCTGATATAGGTAAAAAGCCAGCAAGTTTCAGTACTTAACTTCAGCAGGATTTGAACTCAGAATGTAAAGAGCTGGAACAAATGTTGTAAGGTATTTTCTCTGCTACTCCAATGATTCTACCAGAGCAGTGCCTCAATAATAGTAATAATCCTTTCTACTACAGGCACAAGATTTGAAATTTGTGGGAAGGGAGCTAATTGATAACACTGATGTCAGTGGTCAACTGGTACTTATTTCATTGACCTCGAAAAGATGGAAGGCAAAGTCAACCATGACAGAATTTGAACTCAGAATGGAAAGAGCCAGAAGAAATGCACTAAGCATTTTACTTGTGTTAACAATTCAGCCAGCTCACTGTTTTAACAATATTTTCAAATTTTGGCACAGGGCCAGCAGTTTTTGAGAGGAAGGGTTAAATTGATTACATCAACCCCAGTGCTGAACTGGTACTTATTTTATCGTTCCTCTAAAAGGATAAAAGGCAAAATCAACCTCAGCAGAATTCAAACTCAGAATGTAGAAACAAAATACCACAAAGCACTTTGCCCATTGTGCTAATGATTTTGCTAGCTCACTGCCTTATAATACACAAATAATAATAATTTTTTTTCTTGGCCACAAGGACTGAAGATATTTAGGACATAAGGACTAACATTCAAAAGTGGGGTTTACAATTAGGAATAACAAAAGGATTAACAGGAACAAAAGATAACTCATTAAAAAAAAAAAATTCAAGAAGAATGTGAAAATTCTTCAATAGAAAGGAAAACCCATTTATGGTAATTTGAGGGGAAAAACAGAGACAAAAGCCTGGATTATTCTGCCATATATAAGACAACAAAAATGCTCACATCCAGTTTCTTTCCTCCTATTTACCAGAAAAAAAGAAGTTAAAAATAGAAGGTATTTCAAAGAAAGTTTAGATTTCAAAATTCTGAAGAAAATAAACAGTACTTTGTAATTGTTATTGCAGTGGAATTTTAAATGACAAAAAATTAAATTCTTTAAACTATTTATTTTGAAGAAAGCAACTTGAAATATTTACCATTTTTGTAAACGCTTCCTGGCTTTCTTTGAGAATCTTGAGATTTTCTTGGTGATTTTCTTGTACAATCCATTTAATTCTATACCACTGGAAAGAAAAAGACAAAAAAAACACAGTGAATGCAAGAGTAAGTTTCAAAGAAGGCTGTTTTGATACACACAAAAATACACACAATGATTGCTTCACATTCAGCTTGATTGTTCCGATTTACTTTCACCCTTGCATGTGCACAGATGTGACTTTACATGTCACCAGACAACCATTTCCAGGAGATTTTATAAAACGCAAAATGGATCAAGAAATAAAATTACAGTGGGACCTCTGTATGTCACTGAATTTAAATGACAACTCTCTTGGCTGTCACAGTAGGCTCCAGTAGAACCTACTATTGCAAGATGATTGGTACTGTTTTGATTGGTACTGCTTTGATTGGTACTGTTTTATGTCAGAGTATCTTTTTCAAGAAGAGCTGCCTTCCACATGGCTTTGTCAAAAAATAGGAGCCTTCTCTACTCCTGGTAAATCTGTTAAACCCATAGATGAGACCCTGGTAGGACAGGATGGGCCTGGGAGTAATGGAAATTAAGGTGTGATACCATGCTCCTTACAACTGTAGAACTTTCAAACTGGAGCCTGACCACAGGATGCAGTTTAATGTCATACACACACACAAATCATCATCATCACCAACATCATACTGTTTCAAATTTTGGCACAAGGCCAGCAATTCCAGGTGAGGGACAAATCGATTACAATGGCTCCAGTACTCAACTGGTACTTATTTCATCAAACTCCTGAAAGGATGAAAGGCAAAGTCAACCTCAGTGGAATTTGAACTCAGAATGTCAAGATGGATGAAATGCTGCCAAGCATTTTGCCTGGGGTGCTAACGATTCTGCCAGCTTGCTGCCTTCATCACCGACGTCATATTAACATCTAATTTATCATGCTCCCTTGGGTTTGGTGAGAGTATATTAGGACAGAGTTTTCTAGGGCCAGGTGCCCTTCCTGTTGTCAACATCCGCTTGTTTCCAAGCAAGGCAATAATCTCCCATTAAGGAGATTACAAACAACCTAGATATGCTAATGCAAAGAACTGGAAAAAACAATACCGTATGAACTGGCCTTTTGTTTACAAAGATCATGCAATGTGTTAAGAAACCTGTACCTGCTTTCAAGGTGGACTGTAAACAAACGACACCGTCAGCAAAGCCATTGTCTCCAACCAACAAGGGAGCACACAGGCAAGAGGAATGCAAACCCACTCACACAAACACATACACACACACACGCATATATGAAAATCATTATGACCATCATGGTCATCATCATTTAAATCCACTTTCTTATGCTTATGGGTCAGATGGAATTTGCTGAGGCAGATTTTCTACAGCCAGATGGCCTTCCTATTGCGAACCCTCACCTGTTTCCAGTGCTTGCATGCACACACACACTTGCATGTGCATGTATGCACACATATAGTAGGCTTCTTTCAGTTTCTATCAACAAAATCCACTCACAAGGATTCAGCCAGTCACAGGCTACAGTTGAAGAACGTGCCCAAGATGCCATGACATGGGACTGAATCCGAAATCACACAGTTATGCCTCTCTCTCTCCACATACATATGTATGTACATACATACATATACACAAGCATACAAATGCTATACCACTGAATTGCATAATTCAGTTAAGTGCATATCTTTTGAAAATATCAAACCATTTAACATCAAATCTATGTAAAATTGACCAGTTAATTACATATGCAAATAAAATAAATTTTGACTAATTTTATAGAATTTTTTTCCCCCCTCAATTTTATTAAAATCATAGCAAAATTGTGAAATGAATCATGAAATTAAGCATTTACATGATTTGATCTGAATGAAGATGTTCTTGAAACTTCTATTTTCCGGATGAGTTAAAATGACAGTAATCAGTCCTTGATATTTACCAAAAACCAGTATCATAAGAACTAAATGTTATTCTTACCATTTCAATGAAATAAAAACTACCAAAATTTAGTCTTTAGTGCATTTTTATCTTAATTTTAATTTGTTCATTTACTTAACTTCTGTTTTTCCATGCTAGTGATGCCTTAGGCAGAAGTTACTTAAAGGAAGACTTTATAGCTAGATGCTCTCCCAGTCACCAACCCTTACCTAAGTAAGGGGTGAGTTGAGTAACGGTATCATTAAATAAATAAATAAATACATCTTCATTGCAGATAAAAATTGCAAAAAAGACTTCAGAATCAAGTAGTGAATGGATGCAGTTTTTTGACTACATTAGCCTATGATTAACCAAATTCATTTTTTTCATTTCTTAATAAATCTTATGATATTGCTTGTTGTTGTTTGAGTAATTCACATTGTATAATAGTCATTACTGGGTCATATGAATCTTGCTAATTCTGAATGAGTGACGGAATTAAAAAGTGTATTGAAAAATCTTACAGTCAAGTGGTTGCCATAGCAATATATATCAATAAAATAAATTGTTTGATCTCAATGAAATATAAATACACACACAAACTCACAATTAATTATCAATAAAATAAACACTACCAATCAACAGTTAACTTTTTTGTGACTATATTTCTAAGTAAAAAGACCTAAAAAGATTGTATTCTTGTTTTACAATATATAATTTTGTTTGAAATAAACACAATACTTTAATGCTGACAATATATTGAAATCTCATAAATTATATAGTCTATGATGTTAATTTGGTTATTTGTATAAAAAATTTCAACCACCAAGAGTATGTAATTCATTGTAACCAGTTTTCTACAGCTTTGTGCTCTTTCAGTCACCATCACTTGTTTTCCAGTAAAGCAAATATTTCAGCCACTCCTTCAAATACAGACATCACAATGACCAGACAGGTTTTCATGGAAGATTGCAAGAAAGAAATGCTGCTTCTGTAACAGTGACAGCTGTTTACATTTTGTGCCTAATGTCAAAACAAAGACACACACACACACACATACACAAGTGATGGGCTTCTTTCAGTTTCCAGCTCCCAAATCCACTTATGAAGCTTTGGATGGCCTTGACCTATGAAGATATTTGCCTAAGGTGCCATGCAGAGGGACTGAACTCCAAACCAAGTTGTTGCAAAATGAGCTTCTTAACCACAACCGTGTTTGCATTCTTAAATAAAAACTATGATTGTACAAATATGTGCATATTTATTCTTAGCATGTCTAGGCAGGTTGCTGTAGTGTATGTCTTAGGAGAATAGCTTCACTCTTTTATGAGAACAGTGTGTTCAACACACTTGTCTCATTGGCACACAGCATTTTGTGACCCCAATGTTTCAACATGAATCTTGTCAACCAAAAATGGTCAGAACTCTTGAGGCAAACCAAAGTCACTGGCTTTGTTTTAATTATGATGGTTATAATTTAAAAAGGATGTGTTTGTATCACAGACCAGAAACAGTCACAGGTAGATTAGTACTCAAAAAGTTCAAAGTGGGACACAATGTAAATCAACAAGTGAATCCAAAGACACAGTCTTCAATGAAGTATTAACATTAAAAATAAAAGATAGAAAATAAATTCTAAGAAATGTTGGACACAACCTAGACAAGTAGAACACATTTTAGAGCTGGTGTCAAGAGTACGGAAAAGTAAAAATTCAACATGGAATATATTAACTTCACATGGTAATTTAATTTTTATTTTACTTGTACTAAGGATGGTTGTTACCTCTGTGTGTGTGTGTGTGTGTGTGTGTGTGTGTGTGTGTGTGTGTGTGTGTGTGTTATATATATGTATATCATATTTATCATCAACATCATTTAGCATTCACTTTTCCATGCTTGCATTGATTAGATGGAATATGTTGCAGATTTTCTGTAGTTGGACGTTGTTCTTGTTGCCAACTCTCACCTGTTTCAAAGGAAATATTTTCCTACAATCAGATGTATTTTTCACAGAGGGCTGGAAACAAACAATTTCACTTGTATGACAAGAGTGCACACTCACACACATCATAACAAACATTTAACATCTGTTTTCCATGCTGGCATGGGTTAGATGGTTTGACAAGAACTAACAAGGCCAGGGACAGCACCAGGTCCATAGCCTGTTTTGGCTTGGTTTCTATGGCTTAATACCCTCCCTTATGCCAACGACTTTACAGAGTGTACTGGGTGCTTTTTACATGGCACCATCACCAGTGATTTTTTACATGGCACCAGCACTAATGCTTTTTACATAGCACTTTGGTTTTAGGATCTTAACGCTGTTGTGATGGGCAGGTGTTGGCTTCTATCAATTTCCATCTACCAAATCCACTCACAATGCTTTGAGCAGCCCTGGGCTATAGCAGATGACACTTGCCCAAAATGTCACATAGTGGAACTGAATCAGAGACTATATGTTTGAGAAACAAATTTCTTAACCACACAGCCAGGCCTGCACCATGCTAGGAAGGAATAACATTTCTAGTAAGTGTACAGTGAAATATATTGTTAAAGATAAAAGTGATGGTGGTACCTTTCTTTCTTGCTTGCTTTCAATACAGATACATAAAGCTCTGGATTTCCTAAAGAAATGATAGAATACAACTTGAATCCTTTTATCTTGCTTTTGGTGTTGTTGCCTAGTACAGGACAACAATACATAAAACACAAAGATAGCAGTATTCAATCATCTCCTTAGGAAAATCCTGACTTTTATATATCTCATATAAATAATGAAAGGCAGAAAAGATACCTTCATCTTCTGATTTATCTATTTTTCATTTCAAATATACATTAGTAGGTGGCAAGCTGGTAGAACCGCTAGCACACCAGACAAAATGCTTAGCAGCGTTTCATCTGTCTTTACACTCTGAGTTCAAATACCACTGAGGTCAAATCTGCCTTTCATCTTTTTGGGTTGATGAAATAAATACCAGTTAAGCATTGGGGTCTATGTAATCAATTATTCCGCTCACCTAAAATTTCAGGCTCCAAGTTTATATCAGAAAAGACGAGATATTTTAGTAAAAGTTACATACTCATAGCTAATTAATGTGTTCTACTAGAGGTACAAGGCCTGAAACATTGGGGAAGGAGTTCTAGTCAAGTACATCGACCCCAGTGTACAAATGATACTTATTTTATTGACCTCAAAAGTATGAAAGGCAAAGTAAACCTCAGCAGTATTTGAACTCGGACAAAATGCAGCTAAGAATTTTCATCCAGCAAGCTAACAATTCTGCCAACTTGCCACCTTACTCATAATTAATAAGAAGCTTTCTTCATTATAGTATATTAAAAAATATATATATGCATACATACATACAATACACAGACATTAAGAAGAGCTCAACACATATTCCTCTCAATATCTCTGTAAACAAACACAAACACACACATACGATGTATAAATAATATGTGACAAGTGAGGAGACCCATTAATCCAAACAGTTCAGCTTTGATAACAGTTGCTAACCTCACCAACTTTACTCTTGCATTAAAACTTACGTCAGCATGCATACACATATAGGAGGTATATACATACGCACACATAAACAAACATAATATAATAATGTGGTAAGCTGGTTATTATTATTTATGCAATGACGTAAGGGGCTGTTAAGTTTGCTCTGTGTCATCAAAGTAACATGGCATGCAGTTATATAAAAGGAAAAAAAAGCAAGCAGACATGTGCCCTGAGTAAATATTCAGGGTAGGCAGTAGGCATTAATAAAGTCATTTGCTAACAAAAGTTCTCTTCTGTATGAAAGAATATGTAAATATTTTGGCAACTAAAAATAGTTACAGATGTGTGTGTGTGTGTGTGTGTGTGTGTGTGTGTGTGTGTGTGTGTGTAAGTGTGTGTGTGTGTGTGTGTGCGTGTATACACACACATACACATATCTTTGTTCATTTTTCCATGCTAGCATGGGTTGATCAATATATCTTGTGAATCAATTCAGTGTCTCTGTTCACTGAGTTCAAATCCTGCTTAGCTCAACTTTGCTTATGTCCTCTTGGAGACTAGTCAAAAAAATAACAGGACAGTAAGGATTACTACTATTACTTTTTCTTCCTTTTCCACTTGCATTTATTGGCATCTGATTGTTTGATACAATTAACCAAATTCATTTAACAGTGAAAGCTTTATTGATATCTGTCTCAATTTATTACTCCCTTTTACTTCTTATTTCATATATATGTATATATATATATATATATATATATATATATATATATATAAAATTAATCCCCCCCCCCCACAAAAAAATTAAGAAAAGAAAACAATAACACAAGAACGTGATACATGCAAAGTATTAAAAGACATGCAGGGAAGCAAAGAAAAGTTGTTTAACGTTTTGAGCAAAGCTCTTCAGAAACAGGAGATTGAGGAAATTCCAAGAGAAAAGGAAACCAGAGGGAGAAAAAAAAAAAAAAAAAAAAAAAAAAATCGCCAACAATCTACATGTAGTTACATTTTGAAATGACTGGAAGGGAACGCCCGGAGAGAGTAAGGGGAGGTATGTGTGTGTATGTGCGAGCACTCAAGTGTATGCGTGTGTGTGTGTAATAGCATATGTGTGTGTGTGTGTGTGGTATTAACTGTTTATATGTGTATGTGTGAGTGATCTTTGTGTCTGTTAATGTTGTAGGAAGAATTCAGTAGCTATGGTAACAAAAGTGGTGGTCTTTTGTGTAGTTGTGTGTTTCTTCACATGTGCGTAGAGAGTATGGTCAGTGGACAGGTGTTTGACAGACAGTCTGAAGGGTGTGTATGTATGTGTGTTTTGTGTGGTGTGTGCGTGTGTGTATGTGCGTAGGGTTGTGTGTGTGGAGGTATATGTGCGGTCCTGTGTGTGTGCATGTGCGCATGCATGTGTATGTGCATGCAATTGTGTGCATATATGCACATGTGTGTTGTGTGTATGTGTGGTGTGTGAGGAAGGTATATGTGCATTCATGTGTATGTGTGCATGTGTGTGTCTGTGCACACATGTATGTGCATGTGTATGTGTGTGGGGAAGTATATGTGCATTCCTGTGCGTGTGTGCATTCATGTATGTGTGTGAATGTGTGTGTGTGTGCGTGTGTGTATGTATGTACGTGTAGGTATGGCTGTATGGTTAAGAAGCTTTCTTTGCAACATTTTGGGTTCAGTTCCACTATGCAACACCTTGGGCAAGTGCCTTATACTATAGCTCCAGGTTGTAAATGAGTTTTGTAGATGAAACTATATGGAATATGCATATCTTTGTGCAATCCCTGTCACCAATTTTCGACTGGTGTTGGTTTAAAAACAGAAATAATACATTTCTAAATCTCTCAGAGAGATTTATGCAGTAGCAGCACAATAAAGTGATAGTATGTTGTCAACTTAATGTGACAGTTCCATGAAAGGGAAATGTGTTAAGTCCAACAGGAAACGGTGATTCCTAGGGCTAAATAACAGTAGCATTCTTCCCTTTTATGGGACTGTCACATCAAGTTGACAACATTCTATCACTTTATGGTGTTGATTTGTTTACATCCATGCAGCTTAGTGGTTAAGCAAGAGACCAATAGAATAAGTACAAGACTAAAACCATTCAAGGCAGTGCTCCATGGAATTGGAGGGTTGCTTTTGTGATATATAGAGTCTTGGCCTTTTTCAACCTGGCACAGGTCTGAACACAACTAATTTGTGTGTGTGTGTGTGTGTATGTGTGAGAGAGAGACAGCCAGACAGGCAGAGACAAAGAGGGTGAGAGAGAAAGAGAGAGAAGAAGAAAAAGAAAATATAGTGGAAGTAATACCTACTGTTCTGGCATTTTGTTACTAGTCCTCAAGAGGACACAAGCAAAGTTGACCTCAGCAGGGTTTGAATTCAGCATAGAGAGAGAGGGGGGGGAAGACTGAATTGAATCACAAGATATATTGATCAACCCCAGGACTACAATAAGACATTAACTAGTCCAAGATACCAGGCAATGGATTCGAATCTAAAATTACAAGGTTGTAAACAGGGACTTCTTTTAACAACACTGCCATACTTTCTACCTTCATTGATTGTCTAGAAGAAGCATCAGTTTTATGGTGGACCCATTGCTCTCTTCTCTCCCAAACTGGTGCTTTCAATATCAATTAATACTGATTTTTTTTTTGTAGCTACAAGGGCAAGGAATGAGCACATTACAATACACGGTAGAGTGGGGAGGAGAAGCAGAATGCCTGTAAATACATTTTTTTTTTTAGTTATATATTCATGTTTTTATATTTTTATCTAATTTGGTTTAGATTTTTTTCCCCCTTCTTTCACTTTGTGCAGATTTTTTTCTTTTTTTTGTTGTTCTTTTCATGCTTTGATGGTTTCTGTTAATCTTCCATTTGCCTGGTCAAACATTGGTTTACATTAGACAAACCTCTCCACTTTAAACAATATTTTGGTGCCTCTGTCTGTGCAGGGTGAGTTTTTGCTTATCAGCCACCTCTCTCCACACATACATACATACCTTCTTTCTTTCTCTCTCTCTCTTCCAACACTCTTTTCTCCCTCTCTCTCTCTCTCTCTGTTCCTTCCCCTTTCCTTGATCACCACTGAATTGTCCAAGTCACATTGATCTATACTCTGACTTTACATCTCTTTCACTCTTCCCCACCACCCTCACACATGTATGAGACAAACACATATATTCACACACACACACACACACACACACACACACACACACACACACATACACCGTTACATATTTACTTCATTCCTTTCATTAGCATAAGTGTTTGTCTCTTTCTTTCTCTCTTTCTCTCTCCCCCTCCCTACCCACACCTTTGTTTCCTCTTTCCCCTACCCAATTCTTCAATGCCAGCCAAATGTCCACATCCTTTCATCACTAGTTCTCAGAGGAACCAGAATCCAAAATTTACCATTCAACCATGAAGATGATGGATGGCTTGGAGATAGGTAGACAGATAAATAGATATTACATTATATATACATATATATATATATATATATATATATATATATATATATATATATATATATATATATATATGAGAGAGAGAGAAAGAGAAAGAGAGAGAAAGAGAAAGAGAAAGAGAGAGAGAGAGAGGACAGATAGACAGTAGACAAACACTAAAAGGAAGAGAGACAGTATGTATGTATATCAATAGAAAATCAGATGAAGCAAGACAGAAGAATTAAAGAACAAAAATACGTCAGAATAAGATATTAAATGAATAGAAGAATAGAAGAAAACATCAAGGAACTCTTAAAGAAGTAATATTAACCATTAACAAAGTTTGGCTTTTTCAAAACAATAAATACTTTTATATTTGTGTCTGTTTTAACAGACATTAGTCACACACTATACATACATTACATATACTGGAATGTGTGTGTGTGTGTGTGTGATCCTATTACACACTTCTTAGAACATTCCTTCTCTCTCTCATATACACACTCAGCCACACATATACCAGTGAAATGCATGTATACATGCAGTGGCATGTGTGTGTGTGTATGTGTGCATGCGCACACACACACATGCACAAACACACACATACACACACACACACAAGAGTGGGCTGAAAAGTTCATAGGCTGACTATGAAGGAGTGATGTTAGAGCTCTGAAATCTTGAATGCATTAATTTCAACCCTTCTTATTAATGACCATATTGTTTCTCTCCAGGCAAACTGACATTTGACAGTTCAAAGAAAACTTCAAAAGTAACTAGAAGTGACTTCTTTTGAAAATGGACAAAATTTGGCATCATGATATTTCAACCTATGAACTTTTCTGCCAACCCTCATGTGTGTGTGTGTGTGTGTGTGTGTGTGTGTGTGTGTGTGGGTGTGGGTGTGTGTGTGTGTGTGTGTACACTTATGAGTACATTATATGTATCTGTATGAGTGTTTGTAATATCATTTTGCACCCATCTTCTATGCTGGCAGGAGTTGGATGGTTCAAAAGGATCTGGCCAATCAGAACTGTGTCATGAAAGTATGTATACATACATATACACATTTACATAATTTATGTATAAATGTGCATACACTATGTGTATGTCTGTATATATATATATATATATATATGCGCTTAAATATATATATATATATCCCCATCATTTGACATGTTTTCCATGATAGCATAGGTTAGCTGGTTCAAAAAGAGCTGGCAAATGAGAAGACTGCACCAAACTCCAATGTCTACTTTGGTATAGTTTCTATGACTGGATAACCATCTTAATGCCAGACAGACACTTCGCAGAATGTACTGGATGCTTTAAAAAAATTTTTTACATGGAGCCCGCACTTGTGAGGTCACCAAGTAACTCACAAGACAAGACTCCTCAATTCAGGTGGGAAGTAGTATTAAGGGAGGTGACTTTATAATGCATAAGGGGAGGTTAAAGTACAAGGGGATAAGAAAGGTGTTTTGCTGTAGGGAGAGATATGGTTACCACAGTTGGGAAGGAAAAAAGACAGTAGTAAAGCTGCATCAAGGTTCACTATGAAGGTAAAGCTGTGTCAAGGTTATCTGTCAAGTTACAGAAAAGTAAATATGAGTGATATGGGTAGGTAAGTCAGTTTGTGGGAGTGTGAAAGAGCATGCAGATGGCTAGGGATGGGGAGAGAGAAATGCAGTTTGTGGTGAATGAACTGGAGGCACACACGCATATACATATTATATGTACATCATATATACACAGACATATTATATCTTTCATTCGAAATGATCATATTCATGTGTTAAAATTCTTTTATATCTCAATATCTCTTCTCCATTTTTTAACATACTTGTTGAGTTTCTATGGAATACTTTTCCATAAATTCTCATAACACACTATATATATATATATATATATATATACATACATATTTCAGGCTTCTTTCAGTTTCCACCTACCAAATCTACTCACAAGGCATTGGTTGGCTTGGAGCTATAGCAGAGACACTTGCCCAAGGTGTCATGCAGTGGGACTGAGCTTGTATCCATATGGTTGAGAAGCAAGATTGTTACACATAGCCATACCCAAAGCTCTACATTATATACTTCATCATCATCATCATCCACTTGTCCAGGCTTGCATGTGTTAGATAGAATTTGCTGAAGATTTTCTTCAGCCGGATGCCCTTCCTGTCACTAATCTATACCTGTTTCCAGGCAAGCTAATAATATTCCATCATGACCGAACATGTTTTTCATGGAAGACTGAGAATGAACAAGATTGTTTGCCTGACAGTGATGCTTGTTTACAACCAACACATGCTGTTAAGACAAACACACACAGCAACATACACACATGGTATACAGTGTGGGATTGAACATAAGGACCACATGGTTAGGAAACAAGCTTCTTAACAACACAGCTACGCCTATATATATATATATATATATATATATATATATATATATATATATATACACATCCACACACACACACATATATACATGTGTGTACACATGCAAACACAAAAGCAGATGAGAGAGAGAACTCAGTGTAAATCCAGAAATATATTCACAGGACAAACATTCAATAAAATAACTGATTTTACTCACACTTTAGAAAGTTTCCATTGAATTAACAACCTCATCAGTGAAAAGAATGACAGAAATATATTCACCTATTCAAAGCAATTCCATTAACTGTTTTGTCATTTTTTGGTAAAATAGACTCTACCAGAGAATGGAAGTGTCATGAATACACCAACATTTTTGTCATTAAATATCATTTCTTTTCACTGATGAGATAGTTAATCTATTCAAAAGTGAAAAGCTACATTTATATCAAGTTTCACATTCTGTGCATGTATTATAAATTCTAAAGATAAAGGAAGTCATTGTAGAAGACATACGACTCTAAGGAATTCTTGAGTCATTCAATGGAAGTCCAATGTATAACATGGAAAACAGACATAAAATGATAATGATGATATACAGACATACCAATATATATATATATATATATATATATATGCATACACACACACACACACACACACACACACACACATATGTGCATATATGTGTTTGTGCAGAAATGTGTTTGTGCATATATATATATAAATATATATATATATACATACTTAAATACACACATACAAAAATCAATAAAGAAAAGCAAAATTTTTTTTTTTAATGAATTGTTAAGATAAAGGAATCCATTGCATGAAAAGTGTAACTCCAGGGAATTGATGAAATGGTGAAAGTAAAGCATAAAGGAATTGGTCAATGTAAGGAGCAGAAGAAAACACCAGAATGGTTTAGCTTAAAGCACTTCAAAAGAGAAGTGGGTCAAAAGAAGGAAGAATTCCATGACTCAGACATAACAACCAAACCTACTGCTATAGATATGATGAAGTCCTACAACTTGAAGGCTGGGGTAGTGAGCTATTGGTGTCTTGATTCTAATAAGTCCAAATCCTTACTACAAGCAATCATCATCATTATTTAACATCCACATTTCAATGCTTGCACAAGTCAGATGGAAACAAGTGAAGGTTCATGACAGCAAAGGTATCTGGCCATAGAAAAATCTGTTTCCAAGCAAAGTAATATTTTCCTGTAGCTAAGCATTTTTCACAGAAGGCAAGAAATGAAGAGCCTTACATGACAATGAACTCATTTACAACTATCATGTGATGTCAAGGCAAGAGCATACATAATCAAATGCACACACACAACAGGCTTCTTTCAGTTTCTGTCTACTAAAGCCACTCACAAAGCTGTGGTTACCATAGAGATATTGTAGAAGATGCTTGCCCAAAGTACAGTACAGTGAAACTGAACCCAAGATCACATGGCTGGCCAGCTATACCTACATCTAAACCGTTAATAAATTTCACAAGGTTTTGAAGTAGGAATGGGCAATCTACAGCTCTTTGTCGTTTTTCCCTTTTTATAGCATACATCATATTTCTAGATTGTTCATTTAACACCCATTAATCCCTAATAGTATGGTACTATATCCTTGAGCTGATCAAAGTCTTGTGAGTGGAATTGGTAGATGGAAACTGAAAGAAGCTCGTTGTGTGTGTGTGTGTGTTTGTCCTCCGCCACTGCTTGACAAATGGTGCTGGTGTGTTTATATCCTTGTAACTAAGCAGTCCAGCAAAAGAGACTGTGAGAATAATTACAAGGTTTAAAAAAGAAAATAAGTACTAGAGTCAATTAGTTTGATAAAAATTAATCAAGGCATTGCCCCAGCATGGCCACAGTCTAATGACTGAAACAAGTAAAAGATAAAAGGTATTTATGTTAAAATATACTGCATCTGTTTCCATTAATTTTGAAAATAATACTGAATTTAGTAGAACGGTCATTATTAGGCTGTTATTTGGAATATAAATTAACATGAAATTTCAATTTAAAACAAAAAAAATTACTTCATAGAACCAGGGGTTGTTTCAGGCAGACTGGTATAAAAAGGATTAATGTGTTGTCTTTTTCCTTTTGTATGTTTACCATATTTTTTCCTTTTTATAAAGAATATGATTTGAGGTAATTTGGCTTTTATTTCTAGTTGGTTGATTGACTACACAGAGGCACCTTTATCAGCCCATAAGACCTTCCTTTTATATCATAATGCAAACAGCCCAGGAGTTAGAGTGTTAGGCTTACAGTCATAAGTTTGATAGTTCAATTCCTATGTCCTTGAGCAAGGTACTTTATTTCATGTTATGCCAGTCTCTCAGCTGTAAATGAGTACCAGCCTAGTGTGGGTACAGTCTTCTTTTTCTTCAGCTGTCACATTCTCAATACTGCAGAAGCACAAAGGGGAGATGGCCAAAATGATGTCTATATGTGCTCATAACTGCACAGAGTCAATAAAACAACAAAAGCTAGGTACATGTTATGTCTGTTGTACTTGTTTCTAGGTGATGTATATGATTGGGTTATATCATAGTTGTAAAATGTTGTGCTGAAAGGACAAAAGTAAAAATAAACAAATATCTTGGGCAAGTGTATTTTATTATAGTCTTGGGCCAACCAGTACCTTGTGAGTGAATGGTAGATGAAAACTGAAAGAAGCTTGTCACACACACACACACACACACACACACACACACACACACACACACAAGTCTGTATGTGTGTGTGTGTGTGTGTGTGTTTATTTGTCCCTTACCACTGCTTGACAGCTGGTGTTGGTTTGTTTACATCACTGGGCAGTTTAACAAAAGAGTGGTGACACATAAAAAGCACCTTTTGAGCGTTGGGCCTTACAGAAGCAATATGGCCAATGCTGGTGTCGTGGAACGAGCAACCGTGCCAGTAACACGTGATTGAGTGCTAGGCCTCACGGAGGCAATGACAAATGACAAAGACCTTTGGCAATATGTTGTGCTTGAAAAGGAAGATCCGTCAAGCCAAGTGAGATCATAGTCATGGCAGATACTGGTGTCATGCAACTGGCACCAGTGCGAATGGCATGCAAAGGCACCCATTACACTCTCAGAGTGGTTGGCATTAGGAAGGACATCCAGCTGTAGAAACCATGCCAAATCAGACTGGAACCTGGCGCAGTCCCTCAGCTTACCAATCCTGGTCAAACCGTCCAACCCATGCCTGCATGGGTAACAGTCGTTAAATGATGATGATGACGATGATGATGACTGATAGAATAGGTACCAGACCGAAAATAAATACTGAAGTCAATTTGTTGAACCAAACCCTTCAAAGCTGCATTCCACTAACTAAAGCAAGTAATCCAAGTATACAAAACAAAGAATAATAATAAACACGACATCAGCTAATGACATATTTGAGAAAGCACGAGGTCTACCCAGTTTAAAAAGTCAAGATCATGCTTAGGCGGTGGTGGTTTTAGTAATAACAGCAAGGGTGACAATTGTGCATGTGGTGGTGGGGTGCCCACATTTAGTTGAGTACTGACTTCATGATATTATGTTAGTTGGAGGTCAAATAAGGTTGGTCAGTAGCAGCAGAAATTTCAGAGCTGAGAGAGAAACTGGTAAGATCATAGTGTCTACTTACTGCAATTATTTAAAACACCTGCTTTAAGGAAGAAACAACGTTATGAACAAATAATATAGAGAGGTTAATGAGATTGACATTGTTCATCAGACCCCACCAGAGTGTGAAAGGTCACACAGACCTAGGAATGCTGAATCAGTGTGTGGGATGTAGTTTGCAAAGATTAACTGATAGGTACAGAGAGGTATGGAGCTTTGATGGCCACTACATGTGTATTTGTATTGGCAAGGATCGAGCATGTTAGAGCTTATAACAACAACAAATAACAAACTATGCCCTTTGTTGTTTGAATCAAGCAGACCTATGATCAAAAGAATTCTAGCCATAACATCACATTGTGACCATCCCATTTTTATTTCCTTTTTTTGTGCAGGGGAAGAGGTGCAGAAATGTTGTATTTAATGTATCTCTGTCTTTTAAGATGGAAGGGTGTGGAATTACACTGAGATTTAGCTGCCATTTCTGGAGGTTTGAGTGTCCATACAGAGGCTTAATCTTTGCCTTGTCTTCTTTGTTGTTGTTGTAATTTAAATACGAGTGTATGCAGATGCGTGCATACATATGTATGCAGACACACAAGCACATGCACAAACTACAAATGTACACATGCATACATACATATTACGGACTCTCCTGTCATAGATGATAGATGAGGGTTCTGCAATTTCTTGCTGAACAACCTCCTGCACAGATGATTTGTTTACAGCGATCAAATGTCTATGCTCTACATTAGCTCACTCCTTCCAAATTGCCACTGCCTGTTCAGATACATCAGATGTCAAAGTGATCACAGGGTAACATGAGATGAAGAGTTTTGCTCAAGAACACAATGCATCACCTGGTCCAGGAATCAAAACCACAATCTCGTGATCACCAAACCCTGACCACTAGGCCCTGTGCCCTTACACACCCACACATGCACATGACAGGCTCTTTCCAGTTTCTATCTATCAAATCCATTTACAACAATTTGGTCAGCTTTGGAGTTGCAATAGAAGACACTTGCTCAAGGTGTCATGAAGTTGGAGTGAATATGAGAGCACATGGTTGGCAAGCAAGATTCTTAAATGACACAGCCACAAAAAAGAAAAGAGAAAACCACATAAGCTACAATATATATGTGTGTGTGTGTGTGTGTGTGTGTGTGGATAGAGATATAGTAATGTGACAGCTGTAAAATATATTGGTTTCAAATTGTGGTACAAGGCCAGCAGTTTAGGGAGAGGAGGTAAGTCGATTACATTGACCTCAGTGCTTGAATGGTACTTATTTTATCAACCCTAAAAGGATGAAAGGCAAAGTCAACCTCAGCAGAATTTGAACTCAGAATGTAAAAATAGACAAAATGCTGCTAAGCATTTGACCGGCATGCTGGCAATTCTGCCATCTCACTCACTTTAGAGCTGTAAAATACATTAAAAGTATATTTTAACACAAAACAAACATTTACTGATATAGAACTCAATGCACTGGACAAAGTGTGTGCACACACATGCACACTCACACACACATACACGGAAAGCATGCAGAGACACAGCACAGCAAGAAGATGAGGGTGTATTTGGTGAATAATGGAATTGTCTGTGAATGACTAATCTAAGACTGCACACAGAACACATTTTATGGATTGGAACAAAGCTTTTATGGAGACACAAACAAAACATGAAAGAATATCAAACTTCACTTTTAATTCTTTTGTGTGTCCTTTGTGACTAAAATAGGTTTTATGTCAGGTGTCTATGTATGTATGTATGTATGTATGTATGTATGTATGTGTGCGCATGGGTGTGTGTATGTGTTATATATATATATATATATAAACACAAAAGTAAATATGCATTTGTATGCACCTGCAAGTATGTTATGAAGTATGTTGTTTATGTCAGCACACACACATATGTATGTGAACTGTAGTGAATAGCATAAATACAAATAGTGATAGGGTACATATTTGATATGAGTCCCCAAATGCGAAGAGTTCCACCTAGGGGCCAATCAAAGACCCTACAGATCCAGGACTACACTGACTAACAAAGGTTAATGCCTTCTCCATCCCATCACTCTTTTGGCTATGAATAAACTCATTCATTTAGCTCATGTTTGCCCTTCATACTCAGAGTTATCCTTCAACAAAAATACTTCAGAGCAGTATCTCCCTCTAAACTCTCACTCTCCACTCCAAGTGGAAATTGAAAAAGTTGATAAAAGCTGATAAGGGGCTAACTAAAGGAGTGTGTATGTCCTCAGTCTTTTTTCAGTCACATCCACCAATTAATCTCTTTTACTATCACATCCAGATAGAGGAAAATTGCCTGCCCTTTCTGGACAAAAGGAGCCAGTGAGATTATCTCTAAGAAGGACCTAAATATATACAACAACAGTTGCTTCACAAAACTCTACAAGTCAACAATGCTTGTATGCTGAATGAGTTCATGCCATGCAGCTAATGGCACTTCATTGCCTGTAGTGTTTATCTCAAAGCAGCAATGCCTCCCCTATTCCCCATAACATTGCTACTTCAAGGATTCTGGACATTGTCTATAGTCCCCAAACTGAAAATTCTCTGGAACAGACCAGCCAGTTGATTCGTCCCCACCCACTTTTCCAAGTATGTTGTCACTCTTTCCCATCATTAGTTCTTGGTTAAAATGCCAACAAGGAAGTCCCACTAGTCACACTACCTGACTGAAAGAAGACTGTGAGCATTTGGCCAGATAGTCAGTCTTGATCCTCATTCAATCTAGGACTGTAACCCCAAAGATGTGAACTTTTTAGAATAAAAATGTGCCAAAGAGCAACTGCATATGCTCTTCATCCAGAAATTTCTGTAGGTGCTACAGCGATGGTGTATGTCTGTATGTCATCAGTCACAGAATGCTGAACTCTTAGCAGAGATAGTGTTGACAGCACATGGACTGTTTGACAGTGGAACATGTCTCTTATACAAGAAACAATAGCACACATTCTAATCTAATCAGGTGAAATAATTATATCAGTGTTTGGTTCATCAGTTAATCTACCTGTGATACCACAGCATCTCTTATGTGTCCATAGTTTACACTAGGTGCAGCAAATGGTATTTCTTCCAACTCTTTTACTACATATGGAGCAAGGCCATTTATCTGATGGACAGAAAGTTTTATCTTCTTTCTTACTAACAACCATTTTTGTCACAGCTTGGTTAACTTTAAGGCCCTTTGATTTCAGGTTTTGTTTCCATACATGGAATTTCTTCTCCAATTCTACTAAAGATTTTGCAATAAGAGCAAGGTCATCAGCAAATAGCAGTTCCCACGGGCACCCTGTTTTGAATTCCTCTGTTATGGCCTGGAGGATTATAATGAAAAAGAGTGGGCTGAAAACTGAGCCCTGGTGAACCCCTACCTGAACACTAAATTCATCACTGTATTCATGGCCAACTCTCACCTTACTGACAGCACCACTGCACATAGCTTGGACAGCTCTAACAAGCCACTCCTCTACTCATAACTTCCTTAGAGACCACCATATCAGAGAGAGGGGAACTCGGTCAAAATTTTCTCCAAGTCGACAAAAGCTAAGTACAATGGCTTACTTTTGACCAAGTACTTTTCCTGCAGCTGTCTCACTAGGAAGATAGCATATGTGGTACTCTTCCCAAATACAAATCCAAACTGCATCTCATCTAGTTTAATTCTATTTCTAATCAATTGAGCTATAACCCTCTCAGTAATTTTCATGACTTCGTCGAGCAGTTTAATACCTCTGTAGGTGTTTCTATCTAAGGTATCACCTTTACCTTTGTACTTGTAGCAGCTAATTATAATGCTACTACATCAGTCATTGGGGATGGTGCCTTCCTATATAACCTGATTAACTATACAGGTGACTATGCTGTATCCTACGCCACTGGAAATTTTAATCATTTCGGCAGTGATTCCTGATGTATATACAGGGTGTCCCAAAAAGATGTACTCACTCTTTGACAGACGATTACTAATGCATTGCTTTTTTTTTTATTTCTAAATGACAATAAATAATCGTTTCTACAACAATTTATTTTCCTGAATTTAATTTAACTTTTTAGGATTGTATGTATATCAATAAACATCTACTTGAACACAAAATGCATGAGTACTGGGAAGTCAAAGAGTTAGTACATCTTTTTGGGACACCCTGTATATATATATATTATCATTTAATGACAGTATAAAGGTACAAGCTAATAGATTCTTGCTTTGGAGACACAGGTCTAGGCAGGTTTTTATAACACACCTTGTATGTATGTATATATATGTGTGCGCGCGCGTCTGTGTGTGTGTGCGTGTGCATGTGCGTGTGTGTGTGTGTGTGTGTGTGTGTTCCTCTTTATCTTGACATCACACAATGGTTGTTTGTAAACAAGTACCAGCATCATACAAGAAGTGTTCTTTGTTTATAGCCTGCTACGAAAACATGTCTAGTCATGGGGAAATATCATTTCACTTGAAATCAGGTAAGTGTTGGTGACAGCTGTAGAAAATTTACTTTGATGAATTCCATCTGACCCATGCAAGCATGAAAAAGTGGATGTTAAAACGATGATTATGATGATAAATAATAAAAATCTTACCATAGATTTTCCTCTTCATCAATGAGTTGGCTATGTTTGCTGCCAATGGACTTGGATTTTATAACTGGTACTCGACTCATTGTTAGAACAGGCATTCCATTCCTTAGTGCCTCTCAGCACAACAATACATCATTCTACCTGCAATAGGAAGAGAAAGAAGAATTGGTAAGATCAGTAAAAACTGGACAATTGGAAGAGGAGAGGCTGGACAATAAAACCGAAGAGTAATGTATGAATTTTGTGGATTATTAAATTTATGCTCTTCCACTTTGAGGTCAGCCTGATTAAATAAACATGTGATCAAAGACATTCCATGTGTGACCATCCCATTTTATAATATCAGAACAAATATTACCCAATATGTCCTGTATGTTTTAAGATAGCTTAAAATTTTGGTGGAAGAGGGCTAGCTGATTACATAAACCCTAGTGCTCAACTGGCACTTACTTTATTGCCTCTGAAAGAATGAAAGGTGAAGTTGACCTTGGCAGAATTCAGATTTAGAATGTAAATCCAGAAGAAATGCTGCTAAGCATTTTGTCCAGTGTGCTAATGATTCTGCTGGCTCATCATTCTAATAATAATCCTTTCTACTAGAGGTACAAGACCTGAAATTTTGAGGGAAGGGTAGTGGGTTAGATTGACCCTAAAAAAGATGAAAGGAAGAATCCATATTAGCAGAATTTGAACACAGAAAGTAAAGAGTGATGGAAAAAAATACTGCTCTAATGATTCTGCCAGCACAAATAATAATAATAATAATAATAATAATAATAATAATAATAATAATAATAATAATAATGATAAATGCTTTGATGCAGTACCAGGCACTGGCTCTCATGGCTGCTGATTGGAAGTGTTATCATGTACATGTTTTGTCTTAGTATAAAAGATGGGCTACAACAAATATTCTGCTCAAAACCACAGATTTGCTTGTCAGTTTGACTTTAACGAGTTGAGCATGTTCCTTGGTGGCTGATGATATGTGCATCTCTGATCATGAGCATTAGTAGTGGGGAAGCATCATAGCCATGTGTTGAGAGGGATTCTTTGAGGTTTGAATAATTCACCTCTGAAAACGTTGTTTTGTTCCACATCCTTAAACAAACATTATTCAGGGATGGGCTACTAGACCTGAAGTAAATTCCTTATCAGATGGGTGGCCATGATCGGTATACTGGGCTTCGTATATTTTACCCCGGTGTCACTTTGATGGCATGCACTGCTCTCTCACTCAATGATAATAATAATGCTTAACATTTCAAGTAATGAGATAAAAAGAAGAATTGAGAGGATAACTGGATATTTTTGATGAGAAAATGGAAAGCTCACACAGGCATACACATACATACTTACACAGGTATACACATCTAAACAGAAACACAAAAATACACATACAAAAATAAAATTGACAAAAAGAGAATCATAAATAAAAAAAAATAGTGATATTAATGAAACTAGGCATTTTAACACAGTCACACATACACCCACACAACACATACATACAATATATACATAGGTGACTGTCCTCTTGCAGCCCTTTTAGTCACCTTTTATAACATACATAGAAATACAGGCAAAGCTATTCTAAGACTGGAATATATACAGTGTCAAAAAGCATGTGTATCTATAACTTGCAACAAATATGACCAGGTAACAAGTACCTTGCTTCATTAATTGTTTTAGGTGCCTGAGTAGGTGTGAGCAGACATAAACATTCTGTTGGCCCTTCCAGCAGAATACTGAAGATGTGACAGCTGGTGGAAGAGAGAACTACACCAGCAATAGCATGATATGCTACCCAGTGCTCTGCTCAAAGACACAGGCTACACCATCTGGTCCTAACCACTAGGCCATATGCCCTCATGTATTTGGTCTCATACACAGTAATTTTTTCTTCTACTTATTATTAAGGTGGTGAGCTGGCAGAATTGTTAGAGCATCAGACATAATGCTTAGTGGCATTTCTTTCAGCTCTTTACATTCTGAATTCAAATTCTGCCAAGGTTGATTTTGCCTTCCATACTTCTGGGGTTGATAAAATAAGTACCAATCAAGCACTAGGGTCAATGTAATTAACAATCACCTTCTCCCAAGAAATCAAATTTCAAGCCTTGTGCATATAGTAAAAAGGATTATTATTATTATCATTACTGAGTGAGAGAGCAGTGCATGCTATCAAAGTGACACTGGGGTAAAATATACGAAGCCCAGTATACCCATCACGATTACCCATCAGATAAAAGTACACAAGGCACATGCATCACAACCATATGTGCATTACATGGTGATCTCATATCAAGATAAACAGCACATGACCTTGCAGGTGGGGCCCAGTTAGAATTTTCTTTAGGTTGAGTAAAATTCCTGAATAAAGTTTGTTTAAGCATGTTGAATGAAACACCCATGTTTCCAGAGGTGAATTATTCAAATCTCAAAGAATTCCTCTCAACACATGGCTATGATGCTCTCCCATACTATTGCTCATGATCAGAGACGCACATATCCCCAGCCACCAAGGAACATGCGCAAGTGGCTATGGTCAAACAACTGACAAGCAAATCTGTAGTATTGAGCAGAATATTTGTTGTAATCCGTCTTTTATACCAAGACAAAACATGTGCGTAATAACACTTCCAATCAGGGCATAATTATTATTATTATTATTAACACGGCAAGCAGACAGAATCATTAGAGCATTGGACAAAATGCGTAGCAACATATGCTCCAGTTCTTTACGTTCTGAGTGACATCCTGCCAATACTGACTTTGCAGTTCATCCTTTTGCAGTTGATAAAATAAAGTACCAGTCAAGTACTGGACTTGACATAATCAACTAAACCATTTCCCCTAAAATTACTGGCCTTGAGCCAAAATTTGA
>NC_142943.1:44878115-44998115 GCF_046866305.1 Octopus bimaculoides | reverse complement strand
AACAAATAGATAAAATAAAAAATAATTTTTTAATTCAGTCTGTTTTTTTTTTGTTTTTTTTTCAGTTTTTGCAAGATTAAATACTACTAATAATAATAATGATAATAGACATGGTAGCCATGATGATGATGATGATAGAATATAATGTGAAAATAATAATAATAATCAGTGGATTTTGAAGTTTCACTTCATAAAGAGCAATGTGTTGAATATACGTGTGTGTGTGTGTGTGTGTGTGTGTGTGGATTGATGAACATTTATGGAGCTGCTTAATCATTACTTTGAGCTTAACTGACAACAAGAAACTCAGAGTACCAACAATTAAAGTGGCACCAAATAGCTTTTTATAACATACATACATAAATATGTGCATGTCTATAGTAAACGTGTGTGTGTGAGTGTATTCAGAAATACATTATACACATGCATATATGCATACATACATATATACATACATACACACATGTGCACACTCACATACAAAAGATCTGACTGTTTCAAATCTTTCCTTTTTTTTAATATTTTTTCGTTTTTCAATAGTTTCTGCTGAATTGTTCAGAAATTAATTCCATTTTGAGTGGATGAAAGCCATTAAAGATTAAAATAGAATTGTGAAAAGCCAAAGAATTTTATTGAAATCACCCCTACACATGCTTACATACATATCCAAGCACACACTCACACACACATGAAGGCATAAACAACTAGCTTCTCACAATCATCATCCCCCTACCCCTGCCACTTGTACAACAAACCCATGGTATAGGAGTTAATGGTATTGTTACTACAATATGAAATTCATATGCACTTTAAGGCTCTGATGAATAACAACGACGATGATGATGTCTGTTTGCAATTAAATTATTTTGCTTTCACCTTTACTTTCAGACACAAAGAATGGGAAGGTGCATAGATAGATAGCTGAACATTTGTGTTTGCAATGAAAAAGTACGCAATGCATAAATTAGTGTGCATATTTTATCAGATGCTGAAGCTTATAAAAATCACTACTCTGAGCACCAGTTGATTATTAAACCAGTTGATCAAGGGAATCACCCTGACATATACAGGAAAAATATTTATAAACATCAAAGTACAATTACTTATCAAGATTTGACTGGTCGCCAAAAAATCTTTGTAAAATGGGTCACACAATCCTCCATCTAATTGTTATACATACAACAGGCGATATGTGTCTTGAGACATTCATTTAATTAAACGTTCTATGTGCACAAACATGGCACGTTATATAATTCTTCTACATGCAAAAAAATTTTGCATGCTTTTATGCGTTTATGTGTTTTACATAAATTTTACATAAATACGTATATATTATTTTAGACTTGAAAATGCTAATTGTTTTTGCATGTGAATAGATGAATGTGTGATGCATTCTAACAAGTTTTTTTGTGGTTAATGATATTTTGATGTGTTTATGTGTATTTTTGCTTATGTATTATCACACTGCTTCCCTTCATTAATTGATTGTAATATTAGTAACATGAAATTCAGAGAAACGATATAAGAACTTGCACCTTCAAATAATAATAATGATAATTCTTTCTACTATAGGCACAAGGCTTGAAATTGTGTGTGTGTGTGTGTATGGGAAAAGAGGAGGATAGTTGATTACATCAACCTCAGTGCCTGACATGTAATATCTTATCAACCTTGAAAAGATGAAAGGCAATGTCAACTTTGGTGGGATTTGCACTTAGAACAAAAAACCAGAAGAAATGCCCTTAAGCATTTTATCCAGCATGCTGACACTTCTGGCATAACGCTTCACGAAGGTAAATACAATAAAAAGAGCACAAAGTGATCAATAATAAAACACATGGTTTATTGAACTGAACAATATTTTGACAGAGTGTCTTGTCTTCTTCATGTTCAAAACAAGAAATACACAGAAATGCAGAAGTTCAAAATTTCAACTGGAATATCCTGTGTTCCTTTCTAGACCAAAAAGACGTCATCAAGTTAGCATACATATACGTATAGATGTATGTCTATATGCATGTATGCATGTACATGTGTGTATATGAATATATATGTATGTCTATATGTGTGTATGTGGGTACATAGCTCTAGTTATAAGTACAGAGGTAGATATCAAAATAGGTAAATGCAGCTCTAGCTCTGGGCATGCAGTTAGATGTACAGGTAGGTATATATGTATGAACATCTATATAAATGTACCTATATAATTATAACTATAGCTCTATGTATATAGGAAGGGCTATAAGGGTATATAGATATTTATATAAGGGCATTACTATACAATAGATATGTAAGTATATATGTATCTATGTGTCTATAACTATAGTTCTATGTATGCGAATAGGTCTATAGGTAGATAGATATGTATGTGGGTAGTTAGGTTGGTAGGTCTGTAGTTATTCATAGTGATATGTATGTATGTATGTGTGTATGTATGTATGTATAATTATACATATGTAGATAACTGCAGATCTAGCTGTAGCCATTACACAATACTGCCAGGAACTATAGACTTAAAAGGGCTTCAACTGAATCCTTTGATAGCTTTCATGTTTGTTGAGATTTGACTTTCGTTATTGGTTTTTTTTTGTTTTGTTTTTTTGTTAGACAAGCTGTTTCATCAAGTGTTTGGTGGTTGCTTTTTGTTCTCTTTTTGCTTCGTTTCTTTTTGTAACGTTTTCTTTTGCATAAAAGCATAAAGGAATTATTTTTTTCTCATTTTCAATCAATGCTTAACATACTAAGACATCATCATCAACACCATTATCACTATCATTATTACTTTCATTTTCATCCTGCTTACAATCAGCTTTGCTTTCATCATCATCATCATCATCATCATCATCATGGAAACTATTATCATCCTCACCATGTTGCTAAAAATCATCATAATTTCCATCATCCTCTCATCAGTATCATAATCACCATTTTTATCAGCCTCACCACCACCATCATTAGCATTCTCAGTAGTGTTTTAACATCCACCCTTGTGTTTTTTCTCTGATCCATCAAAACAATTTCTGATTTTTCACCATATTTTCTTTGAGCAAATATGCAGCTGATGCCAATATGAAAATACCTGCAGAAATGTCAAAGGATTGGTAAAAGTCATTGATCAGCATTGGCTTAATGTTTTCAAAATAAACATCAAGTAAATTTCAACTGCCCCTGGATAGGAAATTGTATGTCACAAGTAACTTCCCCAGTAACTCTTATATGTACTATCGTGTCTGAACCAACTGTGCTAATCAAATAAAGCAAATTTGTACAGAGCTGAAAACAGATCCTCTACATGACACCTCCTTAGCTAGAAATAGTAGCCAAATCTCCCTCAAATCACAATGAACTGTTTAAAATAAATGGAACGATACACTGGATAATGTAATCTAAGACACTATGTCTAAGAACAAGAGGTAGAATGATCATCACTGGAACAACTTTGATCCTTAGATCTACTTGGTCAGGATTGGCCTGGGGTTAAACAACAACAGCCATTAAGTAAGTTAAGACCACTTAAATGTTATAAACAAATTTCAAACTGATTTTCTTTTCAAATTTATTTTTTTTTATTTTACTTCAGAAAATTATGAATACATTTTGGAATTATGCAAATAATATGTAAACTATTTATAATTTTCTTTTTTTTTGTCTTTTGTTGTTTTTTTCTTTTTTGTTAATTCTTTTTCCTTGAACATAAGCTTAAACTAATTATTAAACAAGCTGTTTGTCAGATTTTTAATTCTGTCAACAACTTATAGAAAAAAAATGTCAAAAACTTTTTTAAAAAAAACAAATTCCTCAATAAATTCTATTTAAAATTTTCAACATGCAAAAAAAAAAAAAAAGAAACTGTCTTGATAAAACAGAGAAAGTAAAGAGAGTCTGAAAAACAAATTGGAATCTGTTGGAAATATATTCCAAATTTTTAATGGCGAAAAGCCAAGTTATGAACCATAAAATAGCCTGTGTCAATGTTATTTAACTCTTTGAAGCCAACACGCCTGAGACCGCCCTTGCCTCTATTACACAAAACTGCTCATTCTAAAGTGATTCTTTGAATTTAAATGCTCTACAATAATTTTATGCGAGAACCATTTTTTTTCCCCATTATGTTATGTGCCGAACATTAATTTTACCATTTTAATATACCCCACCCACCTACCCACTACCTGAGACTAACTCTTTTCTATTATACAAGCTTCCCATCTTAACCCTTTTGTTACCATATTTCTGTTGAAATACACTGCTTTTGTTTCAATTAATTCTGGAAATAATGAAGAATTTAGTAAAATAATGTCATTATTAAGCTGGTTTGGAACATAAATTAAAATTGAATTTTGATGGAGAGTTTTATTTGAGATTACCTTAAAGCATAAAATTCATATCATAAAACCAAGGGCAGTCACAGGTGGGTTGGTATGAAAAGGGTTAATGTGATCTAAGTTAAAACTTCCCTGCTAATTTCCGTTCCAAATACCAGCTGAATAATGGACAAAGCTATTTTGCAAAATACTTCATTACATTCAAAGAGTAATTGAAATAAGGGCAGTGTGTTTTAACAGAAATATGGTAACAAAAGTATTAATAAAGATGTTAGCTGTTAGAGACTGAACCCACTCCTAAAGTCTTGATTGTTTTTAAACCTTCATTAATTGAAATGCATAGTCAGTATAATTCTGCTGAAAAATATCAATAAGAAGGATTTAACATACACAATGACAAATAAATGCAATACTAAGCTTCACAGTTTAATTAAAATATTTAACCCAATTTTATCCATTCAGTGGTTAACTTCATCATCATCATCATCCTTGTTTAATATCCATTTTCCATGCTGGCATGGGTTGGGTGGTTTGACTGAGGACTGGAGAGCCAGCAGCTGCACCAGGCACCAATCTGATCTGACAATGTTTCTACAGCTGGATGCCGTTCCTAACACCAGCTACTCTGAGAGTGCAGTGGGTGCTTTTTACGTGTCACCAGCACAGGAGCCAGTCAGGTGGGCCTGGCATCAATCACATTCGGATGGTGCTTTTTATGTGCCACTGGCACAAGAGCCGGTCAGGCGGACCTGGCATCAGCCACATTCAGATGGTGCCTTTTACATGCCACCGGCATGGGAGCTAGTCAGGGGGCAATGGCCACAGCTACGATATTGGTTTTACTTGAGTCAACATGTCTTCTCAACCATATCATATTGCCCGACGCATCAGGCCTGGATATGTGTGGCTGCCATCTCATTTTAGTTGCTGGGTCTTCTCAATCACAGCATATCTCCAAAGGTCCCGGACTCCTGTCATTGCCTTTGTGAGGCCCAGTGTTCGAAGGTCATGTTTCACCACCTCATACCATGTCTTCCTGGGTCTACCTCTTCCACAGGTTCCTTCTACAGTTAGGGAGTGGCACTTCCTCAGACAGCTGTCTTCATTCATACATAACATGACTATACCAGCGCAGATGCCTTACTTGTACACCACATTTGATGCTTCTTGTGCCCAACTTTTCTCTCAGGGCACTTACACTCTCTTGTGTGTGCACACTGATATAACACATCCAGTGGATCATACTAGCTTCATTTCTTTCAAGCCTATGCATGTCCTCAGCATTTATGACCCATGTTTCACAGCCATGTAGCATGGCAGTTCACACACATGAATCATACAGTCTACCTGAGCCAGCAGAGGTAGGAGCTCCCTGAACTTAATTGCCAGCAAAGGTAGGAGCTCTCTGAACTTTGCCCGGGCTATTCTTACTCTAGTCACTACACTCTCAGAGCAGCCACCACCACTACTACAGACTTGGTCGCCTAGGTAACACAATTTGCATAAATTAATGAAGGTAAACTACAACAAAAAATTACAGATGGCAACAAAATTATGATACTGTTGTTATATATATCGTTGTGAGAGCATGAAACAAAATGCCTTGCAATATTTATTTCAGCTCTTTATATTCTCAGTTCAAATTCTGCTAACATTAACTTTGGCTTTCATCTTTCTGTGATCAACAAAACCCCTTTCCTCAAAATTACTGGCTTTGTGTCTAAATCAGAAATAATTATAACTATTATTATATCCCAGTTCTAAGGCAGCGAGCTGGCAGAATTGTTAGCATGCTGGGTAAAATGCTTAGTAGTTTTTCACCTGTTTTCAAGCTCTGAGTTCAAATTTCACCAAGGTCAACTTTGCCTTTCATCCTTTTGGAGTCAATGAAATAAGCACTAGTTGCTCACTGGGGTTGATGTGATTGACTTATCCACCCACCCCTGAAATTGCTGGCCCTGTGCCAAAATTTGAAACCATTTATACTCTAGTTCTTTTAAGGTGATGGATTGGTAGAATCACTAGCCCAAGAGGGAAAAAATGTCTTTCAGTATTTGTTCTAATTCTTTACATTTTGTGTTCAAATACTGCTGAAGTCAACTTTGCCTTTCTTTCTTTTGAGGATCAATGAAATAAAGTATCAGTCAAGTACTGGAAATGATGGTTTCAACAAAGCTCCTTCCACCAAATTTCAAGCCATGTACCCATGTCTAAAACAATTATATTTCAGCCCTTTACATTTTGAGTTCAAATCCCATCACTATCAACTTCTGCCTTCTGTCCTTTCAAGGTCAATAAAATAAAATACTGACCAAATACTGGGATTGATGTTATCATCTAACCCTCCCCTCAAAACTGCCTAAAACAGAAACACTTATATCATCATCATTTACTCATATTTCTTATTAGAGCAGTTTACCCACAGCATTAGAAAAATGGGCAAAATGCCTTGTAGTTTTCATTTCAGTTTATCTTTTACTTATTTCAGTCATTGAACTGTGGCCATGCTGGTGCACTGCCTTGAAGAATTTTTAGTTGACTGAATCAACAATAGTACTTTTTTTTAAGCCTGGTATTTATTCTATTTTATCAATCTCGAAGGGATGAAAGGCAAAGTTGACCTCGGTGGGATTTGAACTCAGAATATAAAAAGCTGGAAGAAACGTTGCTAAGCATTTTGTTCAACATGCTAATGATTCCGCCAGAACATTGAATTGTTAGAATTGCTAATACACTGGACAAAAATTCCTTGCAGTATTTCTTCCATTCTGAATTCTCCTGCCACAACAGAGATACCAAAATGTATCCTCCTTTACGTTTTTCTTGAAAAACAATGGCAATATTAAGAGTGGGGGTGAGATCCAGCCAATCAGAAATCCTGAACTCTTAGATACCTTGGAAGGACAAAAGGCAAAGTTGAGCTCGATGGAAACATTGATGATATTAAGATGGAAGAGAGACCCTGCCAATCAGAAATTCTGGATTCTTAGATACCTTGGAAGGATGAAAGGAATTTGAACTCAGATCATAAAGAGCTGTAACTAAATACCACAAGGCAATTTATCTTATATCATTCTGCCAATCCACAGCAACAGTGACTAATTATTCCAAAAGTAGTTAACACTCAATAGTGCTGTGATCACCCCCGCCTACCCCCCACCCCCATCCTATTATAGAATTAACCTCAGAATCACGTTTGTTGTACCTAATTATATTAACTATTATTGGGTTGCAGTTCTAAGTTAATTAACACCAGAGAAGAACTAGCTCTGAGTGTGTGTGTGTGTGCATGAGAGATTTGTGCATGTATGTGTGGGTGTATGTGTGTGTATATATATAAACACACACACACATTTCTATTACATATACATGTGAGTATGTATATAAACTCATGTGTATACACATATTTCCACACAAAAATATCATACACACAATGGACATACATATGCATATATATATATATATATATCTAAAACATAAAATATACAATATATACATATATTTACAAACATACACTGGCATACACACACACATATATATATATATATAAAGTGTGAAAAAGATTAAAGAGAGACATGGGAGGAGAAGTGCATCAGTCTTCTCACAATACAAAAGCTCTACAACAAAAGAGTAACTTTTGTACACTAACATACCACCACATCTGCTCAGGCATTAATGAATATGCATTGTGTACATGTGTATATATATGCATACACACACATGTACAGCAACATTTATCAGTAAACAGCTGTTTACCATTTCAGCAGTTTCAACTGTGTAGGAATTGTCTGTAATTAATTCCCTCCAAGCCAATCACATCCTGTGAGAAAGGAATCAGAACAAAGTTTTTTTAATGGGAGAGTTTCCCACTTTTAACAGTGAATAATTAGAAAGGTCAAACAACATTTTAGGAAAAAAACTAGAAAAAAGAAACCTGTAACCTCTACACAAACTAAATCAAAGGTCACAAAATACACACACACACATACATATAAACAACTATATATACATATATATATATACACACACATACACACAACCATACACACATAAACATATATACACAGTCATACACACAAATGTACACACATATACATAAGTATACATACACAACTACAAATATACACAACTACATGCACATACCTAAATCTACATACACATACTCTTACATTATCTTCTACCTCACATTTTTAAAAAGAACAAAAAAATATTAAAAAAAAAAAAACAAATAATTTTGGGGGTTTTGTTTTAAGTTGTTTGTTATTTTCTTTCTGGCAGTTTTTGTTTTGTCACCTATAGTCCCCAAAATGAAACTTGAAATTTCTTTAAAAAATTGTGATATGTGTCAGTATGTATCTATGTGTGCCAGACAATTTTATTTTTTCAAAATCGTAATCAATCTACAGCATCTGAAGGGTATTTGTAGTAAATTTCATTAAAAAGAAAAATTTATGCAAGTTATGAGGAAACAAAGCCAACTTTAGTGAATTTTCTGAAACTCCTCTCTCCACCCTCAGGAAAAAAAATTTCACAATAAATTCTAATATAATCAGAATCTGCACTATCTGAAGAGTATTTGTAGATACTTTCATTAAAAGATATCCATTTTTCTAGAAGTTATGAGGAAACAAAGTTGGAGGGGGGGCACACTTGTGTAGATATGTCATTTAAAATAAGACCAGTAACATATCCTGAGTGTGTGCCACCCATGGCAGTTCTCAAGTTTGCCCATCCCATCCTTCCGGGCACCGAGTCTATAGTCTTACACAACAGACACAAAAGTGTCACACTAAAAGCATTATCCAGGGTGGAAACCTACTCTCTGTTACATTACTGAATAAGCTCTTCGTCAGAGTACTACTCACATGACGGCACCACTGCCACACACACACACACACACACACTGAATTTCAATAGACCTCCAATGATGTTATCAGAGTGAATCCAGTTGTTTGACCAACCAAAGTAGGAAACGCCTTGAATTAATGTAAGTAATTGAGAATTCCAGACACATGCACACTTAACTCTTTAGTATTCAGATTACTTTGCCAAATGTAACACTCATTCATACTGTTTTGAATTAATCGTTATCTTGTAGCTTTGGGATCTTGAATTAATTTTCTCATAGCTTTGGGATTTTGATGATGTGGTTGTTTACTTATAGAATGATATGATAGGATAGGTGTGAGAGACCAGATCTGGCCAGTTTGAACATAAAACAGGTATAATATTGGCGCTGCCAGATATGGCTGGTTTGAATGCTAATCAAACGTAACCCTCAGGTAGAATCAACATAACACACACAGCATGTGACAAGGAAGGTAATACCTTTCGAATTTCAGGCCCAGTCCATCTGCTTGGCTTTGACACAGTATCCGTTGGCCTAATTTCATTCCAGGAGTTTGAATTACCCTGCAGTTACACTAAAAGACAGCAAGATGCCATGCAGCAGAATTGATATGGGACCTCTCGATTGCCAAATAACCGTAACAATTCAGTCAATCTACAACACACACACATTCAAAAGAAGGTCATAAGATTGATTAGCAAAGATTCACACATGAACTATTACAATATCTTGCATACAAACACAGTGTCTCCTTTCTTCTATTGCAACTACAACAGCCTCTTCAAGTAGCTAACTGCCTAATCCCTTCCATCTATATTAATCTTTCTTTTTATATCCACTCTTACTGCACCTCATCTTTCATTATCCACAGGAAACATTCCTCCCCTCCAGTCTTTCTGCTCCACAACTGCGAACTTTTAGAATACCATCTTCAAACTGAACATGAACCATAACCACCAGGTAGAATCTGAAAGGAAGAACCTACACATATGGGCCACATCAACATTATCCAGCCCCAGTGGAATATCTGCAAGAGTCCCTTCTTTTCTTAACAACTTAGAAGAAAAAAAAAAAAGGAAAATTGCATTGCAAATACAACAGATCACACCCAACTCTTCCTTTTCACATGCTAACAGCTCACACTCAACTCTTCCGTCTTACATGCCAACAGATTATACTCAGCTTTGTCCTCTTACATTCCAATAGATCAGACTCCACATTTCTCTCACACTCAACTCAATGAAATAAATACCATGCTGAAATAATACATTATGACTGGCTAAAAACCATGAAGACATTCCATCAACATGGCTGCAATCCAGTGACTGAAACTAGTAAAATAACACACACACAGACACAAATACTTTTCTATACACATGAACAGACATACAGATGTATATGCATGAGTTTATATAAACATGTGAATGTTTTAATCTTACACAAACCTTTCCAAGAGAGGACTCTCCCCACTGATGACCCCACAGCTATAGGAATCTTCTATCTGTCCTTTTCTCTTGTTCTTACACTTTTTAAACATTTTTTCAGTTAGAGAGACAAGAACAAAAGAGAGAACACAGAACTTCTAACACTATCTCTGTCTCTCTATCCTTCCCTTTCTTCTCTCTTTCAACCTCTTATTCTCTTTCTGGTATACTGTCTACTTCTACACCTCTCTTATAAATTTTCTATTCCTCCTTCCCTCTCTTATTGTCTCTTTCTCTTCCTTATACATTCTCTTCTCCACCCCTCAATTATTCTTTGTCTCCAATGCATTCTCTACTCCTCCTCTCTTATATTCTTTATTCCTAATCCCTCCTTTATTCTATGTCTCTTTTTCTCTCCACCACATTACCACACTCTTGTATGAAGACTAAACATTCAATTCCAATTACACAGACACCAAAAATGGCTTCAGCTTTTCAGTTTTTAACTATATCATCACAGTTCATTCAGTAAAATATCCACTGGGCATTTGTCAATGGCTTTAACTTGTTTTCGTAATCTCTAGTTTTCGATATGATATTTTTTTTTTTTCCCACAAATTCTATAATCTTGAGGAGGGCTGATTTTTTTCTGGCAAGAGATGGACATGTCTATGTATGTTTATGTATATATGAGTGCACATAATGTATGTATTCAGTGACTAAAAGATAGTTTGATAGATCACTAGCTGGCTAGATATAGAGATAGATAGGCAGACAGAAACTACATGCAAACATATTTTCCTTTGAGAAAGACAGACAGACAGAGATTTAATCACAAAGAAAGTCACTTAATGAAATACATTGTGAGTGTGTATGTGTATAATGTAGATGTGCGTGTAAATGTGTATCCCTCTGTGTGTGTGTGTGTGTGTGTGTGTGTGTGTGTGCGTGCTACAAAAACAATACACACATTTTTTTGAAGTTTATTTTTATTATTAATTTCTAATAATGTCGAGATTTTCTATGTTAGGTAAATTACATTGAATTTCCTGTTTACTCCCCCCTCTCTAACATTGCTCTGCTCTCCCTCCCAACTTTGTCCAATTATAATTTATTAATTAAGCAGTTTCACAGATACTAACACACAAACTTTTCTCTCTCTCTGTCAGGAATCCTCTCTTGTTATATGGGTTTTTCCATGGTCTGTCCCCTTTATGCAATCCTTCAATGGAAACCCTCCTGGGTGGAATGAAGAAGTTAACATAATTTATTCTTGTAATCCTCCAAACCCATCCATTCCCCTTGTGATAAATAAAGAAATTATTATTAATTGCTATTATTATTATTAGTAGTAGCACTACCACTACTTGTGTTGTTCTAATGTCATACTTCCGGGCAGTCTCTGCTAAAATAAAAACCAGTTGAGTAAGGCAGTGGTCAGTCAACATAATCAACAATATTTACCACTATGACTTTCCTGCTGCACTTATAAATTAATAATAATCATCACCATCACCATCAATGTACTTAGTGCTATTATTATCTATACACCCAGTATGCCCAGCAAAGTGATTAGCAAACAGAGATGAGCCAGGGTAGAATTTTGCAGATTTTGCAGCTAAGCTAGATACAAGAAAATCTCTTTGGTGCAGATACCTTATTGCAATACACTCAGAGCACCCTATAGAAATGTATAGCAAATAAATGAAGACTATAATAAGGTAGAAATGACTCTTCAGTCTTGCTAGGAACAAGAGAACCATTTCCGTGCTGGTGCTACAATAAAATGCACTTAGTACACTCTGTAACAGTAGTTGGCAAACAAAAAGGGAATAGGAAAATGTTCCAGCCATAGAAACTATACCCAAAATGGAATGCATAAATAAGATGTAGTCCCTGAATTACTTATGAAGGCAGTAACTTTGAATATGAAGAGACTCAGACCATGAAAGATACATAGGATAATACAATCCTAGAGGTTCAAAGACAAGATGGTCAGTATAAGCTTTGACATAAAGAGACACAACAAAACACCGCTAGGTATTTACAAGCTAATGAAGGAAGTTCTACAAGGTTACTGAAATTGCTAGAAATAGTAGCCAAATCTTGCTCAAATTATATCATACTCTTGTAAAAAAAAAAAAGCACAGACATGGTTGTGTAGTTAAGAAACTTGTTTCCAAACCATGTGGTCTCTGGTTCAGTCTCACAGAGTTACACCTTTGGCAACTAAGTGCTTTCCACTATAGACCTAGGTGGCCAAAGTCTCGCAAATGGATTTGGTAAATGGTAACTGAAAGAAGCCTATCATATATGTATGTATGTATGTATTTATTTATTTATTTATGTGTTTCAGCCAAGTGGCTGCGGTCATGCTGGTGCACCACCGTATATTTGTGTGTGTGTGTGTGTGTGTATCCTTGTTTTAGATATATAATGGCTGTAAAAATTAGCATCAGCATCATACAATTGGGGTCATCAGTTTTCAGTGAAAAAAATATCTAGCTATGGGAAAAATATTATCTTACCTGGAAACAGGTACAGATTGGCAACAGGAAAGGATTCTAACATAGAAAATCTGCTTCAACAAATTCTGTCTAAACCATGCAAGTATGGGAAAAGTGGACATTAAATGATAATGATGATGAATATCTCTGTCTTCCTATGCTATGCTAATATGCATCAGTGATCGTGGATCTGCACACCTTCCTGTCCCTTACACAGTAAATTAGTGAGCTGATCTTACTCAAGTCAACTTGAAAGACCATAAAGAGAAGAACATACTGGATGTAATATTTATCTGCACTTAAACATTGATGTTCTGTTAGAACAAACTATACTGAAGTAGATATCATGAGAGAAACTCATATATTGGCTTTTGGTGCAAAATGCACTTTGTCTATATTGCTTGTGGGGAGATAAATCCCTACCACCTCCAATGGCGAGACCACCAGATCACATGATCTTGACCTTCTTTGGTTTTGTCAGTGATGACACTCAACTGCTAGAGATAGAAGTGACTCATTTCTCTGTCAGTGATACATGGAAAAACAGTGAGAGAAAAGGCGCTGGTTTTGCGATTAGTCAGATGGGTTGTTTAAAAACATATATATTAGTGACAGAGGCAGTATTAATACCAAGAGGTAATACTTATCACCACTTAAACAAGGATGTTCTGTTAGAACAAACTATACTGTAGTAGATGCCATGAGAGAAACTTTCATATTGGCTCTAGGTGAAAATGCACTCTTGTTTGTATTGCTAGTGGATGTAGATTTTTGGCCTAGATTTTCTGCATATAAGAAAAGGGCAGGATGGTCAGAGCTGAAAGACTTTTGGTCACATGTCTGCACAATCTGGAAGGAGATAATTGAGTGCAGCTGTTTGGATGTCAATCATGGCTGACTGGACATTCAGCCTGTTTTAGCAACAGTACATTTTGGCCTTGGAGACAAACATACACACATGCTGGCACACAAAAATATACACATACAGATAGAGTGAGAGAGAGGAAGAAAGTGAGACGTGATTTATTAATTGAATTAAATACAATGGACATAAACACTCCTCCTCTTTCTTATACATGAAACATGTATGTGTATATATACACACAAACACACA
This sequence comes from Octopus bimaculoides, assembly GCF_046866305.1. Taxonomy (NCBI): domain Eukaryota; kingdom Metazoa; phylum Mollusca; class Cephalopoda; order Octopoda; family Octopodidae; genus Octopus; species Octopus bimaculoides. The sequence continues at coordinate 44,983,899 of NC_142943.1, read as the reverse complement.
CGCACACACACACATACATATATATATATACTATATACTCACACACACAGAAATGGGGAGAGAAAGTGAGAGAGAACAAAAGAAAAGAAAATATCTAATGTCGAGTCAGCCAGCAAAACCAAATAGGTAATGCCAAAACAACTATGCCAAAATGTATCATACCTGATTTGACCAAGACTAAATAACAATATCACCACCAATAAAGTATTTGGTCCAACAGTACCAGTTCTTGTTACTCCACTGTGTTTTTAATAACAACAATAATGACTGACTTTTTTTTATATAATGTTCTTTATTAAAATATTTATTCCAGAGTAACATGAAACATATCACGTATTCACTGTTTATACACAGATTATTATTATTATTATTACTACTACTACTACTACATTTCTAATCACACCAGAGCTGTTGGTTCATGATGAATACAAAATCAGGAGTCAATCAGAAACAAAATAAAAGCATGATTCTAAAAAGTCTTTGAAGCAAAAGCAACCAAAGTATTTCCTTTCATGGTTCTTGGAATGGTCTTTCTATGGAAATAACTACTGTCTGTCTGTCTGTCTGTGTATGCATGCATGCATTTGAGTGAGTGAGTGAGTGAATGAGTGAGTGAGTGAGTGAGTGAGTGAGTGAGATAGAGGAAGAGTGTTAATTCTTCAATGAATCAAACCGTTTTCTTCTGTAGGTAGTGAATGTGTATGTTGAGGGGAGGCAATATAGTGGTTGTGTGGATAAGATATCTAAACTACATGCAGCTCATGCTTGTGTAAGCAGGACAGTTGAGATTCTGGACAGACTGACCTCAACATAGCTTTGTTCATGAATGGTCATGGCATTGCACCTAGAAAGTTACCCTCCAAGGTACAAGTCCAGGCAACATTGTTTATAGAAGGCCAGCAGACACCCATACAAACCAACCTTCCCTCTCCACACCACCAATGTTATCCAAGAGAAAGGCAAAGGCCAATGCCAGCGACGTCACAACTCATTTCGATAGCTGAGTGAACTGGAGTTACATGAAATAAAGTGTCTTGCTCAATAACACAACACACAGCCAGGTCTTGGAATCAAACTCACAACCTCATGATAGTGAGCCCAATGCTCTAACTACTGAGCCATGTGCCTTCACGTAACATCCACTTTTCCAACCTTGCATGGGTTGGACAGAATTCAGTGAGGCAAGTTTTTTTCTATGATAGGTAATCTGTCATGTTGCTAACCTTCACCTTTTGCCAAGCATCTGTGGTCAGACATGTTTCCACAGATTGAAAATACAGTTGTATGAACAGTGTTAACTGTTCGCAACTATCTATCACATGATGCCCAGGCAATGGAACAGTAGTACACACACAGACACACATATGCATGCACATATATATATATACATATGCCTACCAAATCCACTAACAAGGTTTTGGTCAGCCCAAGAGACCACGGGGACCAAACCAGAAACCATGTGGTTAGGAAACAAACTTCTCAGCTATACTGTCACACATGTGCCTTAAAGCCTTTCAACATAATTCTACATTCTAAACATCAGCTAAAGATGAGAAAGTTGGTTGTGTTACTAAATTATTGTAAATTAATTATTTTCAAAACTAATTAAAACATTCTTTTACTTGTTTCAGTCATTTGACTGCAGCCATGCTGGAGCACTGCCTTGAAGGCTTTTAGTCGAACAATTTGACCCGAGGACTTATCATTTCTAAGCCTAGTACTTATTCTATCTGTTTCTTGCCAAACTGCTAAGTTACATGGATGTAAACACAACACCAGCTGTCAAGTGGTGATGCGGGTGGGGGGACAAACACAGATATAAAAACACACACACACAATCATCATCATCATCATCATTGTTTAACATCCGCTTTCCATGCTAGCATGGGTTGGACGATTTGACTGAGGACTGGCAAGCCAGAAGGCTGCACCAGGCTCCAATCTGATCTGGCAGAGCTTCTACAGCTGGATGCCCTTCCTAACGCCAACCATTCCAAGAGTGTAGTGGATGCTTTTACGTGCCACCGGCACAAGGGCCAGTCACACGGTACTGGCAACGACCACGCTCAAAAAGGTGTTTTTTACGTCCTACTTGCACGGAAGCCAGTCCAGCGGTACTGGCAATGACCTCGCTCGAATGATTTTCTAACGTGCCACCAGCACAAGTGCTAGAAGGCAGTGCTCACACAACAACAAACTTCTTTCAGTTTCCATCTCCCAAATCCACTCACAAGGTTTTGGTGGGCCCAGGGCTATAGTAGAAGACACTTGCCCAAGATGCCACACAGTGGGACTGAACCTGGAACCATATGGTTGGGAAGCAAGCTTTTTACCAAACAGCCACCATAAAAAATACAGCAACAACAAAAGGGATAGCTGATTTTTGGTTTTGTGTTATGTTCGAATGAGTTTGTATTCTTTTTTTCTACATCTTTGAAGGGAGTGGAAGTTTTAACATGATAAATTAGAAACAGTATTTTTTATTGGCTGTTATTGAGTGGGGTATGGTGGCTGTTGAGTTTGGTGAAGATGCTGTTGAGTGGAGTGCCATTGTTCTTGAGTGGAATGTTATTGAGTAGGGTATAATGGAAGAGGCTTTTACACTTCAAAGTACGAACAAATTTTCATGGAGAGAGACAGAGGAAGGATAAAGAGCTAGACAGATATAGCTAAATGGAGAAAGAAACAGACAGATGGATGGAAGGATAGATGGAGAAAGAGAGATATGAGAAATATTTAGATAGATTAGAGGAAAGAATGAAAGAAAATGAGTGAGAATGGAGATGGAGAAGGGGTAGGGTGTGAGGAGAAATGCGAAACCTGTTAATGAAATAGGTTTAATTAAAAGTTTTGTTTGTGTGTTCCAGGAATAGAATCATTAATCCAGTAGTTTTGAATAAATTCACTGCAACTCATTAAAATGGATGTCATACAAGTTTGTTGTCTGTAAACCATCAAACGCTATTGAAGAAGACAACACACATACAATATACTAATGACTATCTTTCTAGCTATTTAGCTTTATATCACTCTTTATATGTATATGAATGTATGTATAGATAGATAGATAATTGGATAGATATACATACACACACACACACACGTGTGAGTCTATACATGTATCATTATCATTATTATCATCATCATCTTTTCATGTTTGTGTTCCTGCAGGCAAGGGGCTGACAGCTTAGCAGGATCTGACAGATTCAATGACTGCATCGAGCTCCAGTGTCCCCTTTGGCATAATTTCTGTGGCTGGCTGCCCTTCCTAATGCTAACCACTTTACAGCATGTACCAGGTACATTTTTCATGGCACCAGCATTAGTGAGGTCACTATGCAACCTACAAAGCTAAGATCCCTTTTGACTGAGTGACACTACAGTAGAGATGGAGGTAGATTTACACTATGGAACAAGGCAATAATGTGTAAGAGAAAGAGCAAGAACAAATCAGATTTCCTGCTGTAAAGGATTTACACAGCTCCTCATTCATTATATATATATATACCATTGCCAACAGGGACACTACTACTACTACAACCAACAAAAAATGCCCTCACATGGACTATTGACACCAGTAAGGAACAATTATGAACTCTTCATTTAATTTCATTTTATTAAATACGTAGTTTTGATAAGGTTCGTTTTTACAAGAACCGAAACATGTTAAATTAAAATTCATTTTTTATATATTGGCGTTTTCAAACTTCTTTTTTATAAATATATATATATATATATATTTATAAATATATATATTTATAAATATATATATATAATTTGAAAAACCAACACGACTAGGTGAAAAGCGCTTCATTTAATATGTGACATTAATAAAAATCTGTAAATGTACAAACATCCAGGTTTCTGAGTACCTTAATTAAAATTTTTTTCTATATAATTTCTGTACATCACCTCCAAACCTTCAAATATATATATATATATATATATATATATATATATATAGCTCTGTCTCACTATAACTAGCTTTCTGTCTCTCTCATCTTTTCTTTCTCTTTCAACTATAACTCACTGTCTTTCTCTCTACGTGTATCTATTCATTCTTTCCCTCTTTCTGTTCCCCTTCTTTCACTCACCCTCTGTGTTTCTTAACTCTCTCCCTGTCTGTTTCAATGAAAAACAAGGAATATTATAAAGAAAAAGTGTTGCTGTTAAATAAAGGAGGAGGAGGAAGAGAAGCATGAGGAAATAGAAAAAGAAGACAAAAAGAAAAAGAATGGGGAAGAGGGAAGGCAGAGGGGAGGACAGATGGTGGTGGTGGTGGTGGGTTTTGGATGGAGGTTAGTAGGAACAGGAGGAACAGAAGAACAAGAGAAGAAAGAAGACCAGTTGAAAGAAACACAGGAGGAGGCAGAAGAGGAAAGCAGAAAAGGAGGATAAGGGAGAAGAGAGATAATGATGAGGAAGAGAGGAGATAAAGAGGAGGCAATTAAACAAGGAAGTGTGAAGAGTACTTTAAATGGAGAAATAGAAATCAAGAAACACAAGTTTACTATCCATACACCCCATAAACATACCACCACCTGCAGGGAGATTCAATAAGTTTAAAGTGCAACAACATAACTGGAAACTAAACTATGATGACACTTGTATCATGTGAACTTGTCAATATTCAAAGAAATTAGAGAAACAATTGCCCCTCCCCCTTGTGTATTTCTAAATCTGACTTTTTGCATGTTGTTTCCTATGTCTCTCTCACCATACTGATCTGCAGTACCAAACACCATTTTCAACACTACAGTATTATAGCACAATATGCAAACTAGTGAGAACTAGTTACTAACATTATAGACACTAGTAAACATGAGTTATTACATTATAGACAATAATCAGTACTAATTGGAACATTATAGTCCATGGACCAATGATATTAGTACATTATAGTCCATAAACTAATGCTAATTAGTATATTAGAATTGCTGGTCAACAGAAGTTAGTATACTATACATACCGATACTTGTGAACTTAAAACTTAGCCATACTATTTATTTATATATATAGATGTATGGATTTGTTATGCATACATAAATAGGCATCAATGTATGTGTATAGCTTAGCGATTTTGTAATTTTGATCTGAATTTTATAATTTTCTAGTAATTTTTCATTTTATATATATTTATTATTTCTTTCTCACTCTCTCTGTCCCTAACATTTTCTTTTCTGATGATGGACTAACATCTGAAATATTAAGATACTCCACTCTCATTTCAATGTCTCAACCTTTAAACTAATACCATATCTGTGTTGCTCTTTTTAATGTCTATTGATTATATATATATATTTAATTATATATAAAGGGCATTAACTGTGTATTAATGCCTCACGCTATCGAGGGACTAAATAAGTCATTATGAGGTTTTTTCACGCTGACTACTTGATAAATTCTTATAAAGAATTTATCCTATATTAGATTATATATATATATATATATATATATATATATATATATATAAAAGTACCAAGACCTCTTATCTGACTTCCAGACAACCAAGAATACTGTGCAGTACTGCGCAATATACTATGTCTAGTATTGAGTAAAAAGACCTTGTTTTTGAAGTTGGCTAACTTGCATACAGTATGTTAAAAATTAGCTTTGTTCTTTACTCTTTTAAGTGAATTAATAGGGATTAAACATACTATGCTTTAGAATTGTATTAATTTGTACATGTATTTGTTAAACAAAACCATATTCTTTACTTTGCTTCATATAATTTTCATCCCACAAACATTATACAGGGTGGGCCAAAACGTCATGCACAAAATCATGCCAACATGGAAGGCAGGCATTAAACGATGATGATGATGATAAATGAAAATAAGTTCAACATGATCGTGAATTGTTAAAGACATACTTCAATCTTTCAAAAATTGAATAAAATAAATAAAGTAATGCTGAATACACAAATACTTGTACATGAACAAAATGAATAAAAATAATGTAATATAAATAAAATGTCAAGTGTTTTGGTGAGTGATGTTTGGCCCACTCTGTATTGTACAGTACGATACATTTTAAGAATTTTAAGTGGATTAAAAAACATCAAACAGACCCTGCTTTAGAAGTCTATTAATTTAAATATAATTTAGCTATTTCCTTTCATAGTTTATTTTATAGTTTATTTTATATTTCTCCAGGAAGCAAAAAATTCAAAAATCTGGGACACTTGTAGTCCCAAGTTGGCCAGATAATTGGTCTGACACTGTAGGGGGTTTATACAGGCAAGCTTTATTCTCAGTTCATAATACAATAACAACCTCATTTAATACAAATAAACTAATCTCCATTTTCAATATTGGCCTACCCTATTGCTTGCTGCATGTTAGAACATTCATCTCCTCTCTTTACATACAATGCTCCTCATTCTAAGGTCTTAACAAATAACTAGACACACACACACACACACACATCATAATTTTCCAAGTGTAAATTGTATTGCTTTTCTGACCTTTGATGAGATGAACATGGACAAACACTAACCACTTCACAGAGTGGGTGCTTTTAAGCACCCAGTGCACTCTGTGAAGTGGTTGGCATTAGGAAGGGCATGCAGCTGTAAAAACCATGCCAAAACAGAAAATTGGAACCTTGGCAGTTCTCCAGCTGACCAGCACCTGTCAAACCATCCAACACATACTAGCATTGAAAACAGATGTTAAATGTCGATGATGATGATTTGTAGTCATGATGTATCTGAACCATGTTTGTTGAAACAACTGTAGTGAAGGAACAAATATAATAAACTTCCATTCTTGGATGTACTGTGCATGAGTGTGCACATATACACACATACACACACAGATGCACTGTTTCAGAAAAGCTACTGAATTAGCAGAAACAGAGTTTCTTTGCGAAAACATTAAATCTATAAAATATAGCTTAATTCACTTTACAGTTACCTCTAACTCATATCGAATCCTCTTTGGAATTCTGGTCTCCTTGATCTTTGATCCAAGAACCTTCATACACATATGCATACACACACAAACAGACATGTATACATGTTTGCTGTGAATAATAATATCTAGAAGTGTTTCTTATACCTATGTCTCTCTCTCTCTCTCTCTCTCTGTCTATATATACATGCATGTATGCATGTGTATCCACATGGACATGTATACGTCTGTGTACATGTATGCACATCAGCTCTCATATTTCGTTGATTCATTCTATTTCTAAACTAATTGATTGTAAAACGATCATCATTTCGGTTTCCGATTCCAATACAGAGGAGGTGGGGAGGGAAAGAGAAAGAGAGCGAATTTAGTAGAACTTCCCTTCTTCCCTCACCTCTTTGGTTTACTTGAAAGGAGACATGGCAAGAAGCTGGTGTCAAGAAGATGACAGTACAGATGTGTGGCAGGGATGTGGGGGGAGCGTAATAGTGGTTTAAAACTAAGTTATGGAATGGTAGGATGAGAGTGGATGAGAGCAGAGAATGATGATATAGAGGGAAAATGTATGAGAGTAATAGTAGGAAGAGAAAAAAGAGACAGACAGACAGACAAGTGAAAAGAAAAAAAGAGAGGACAAAATAGAGAAAGTAAAACAGGACGAAAGAAAGAAAGAATAACTGGTTTTGAGGTACAGCATGTAGTAGTGTGAGAGGAGTTGGGAAACAGAATGGGGGGGGGTGAAAAACAATTTGAGATACTAGGATAGAAAGAAAGGAAAAAAGAAGGAGAGGGGAGAGCTGGTATGAGAGAGGGGGAGGGCTGGTATGAGAGAGGGAGAGGGAGGGAGAGAGGATAGTTGGTGGGAGGGAAAGGGAAGGGAGAAGGGTAAGAAAGAAACAGAAAAGGGGAAGAGGGAGGGAAAGGGGAGAGCAAGAAGGGGAGAGCTCCTGGGGGAGACAGGGAAGGAGAGAGCTCCAAGGGGGGAGAGAGAGAGGTGGTGGAGGCAACAGAGAGAAAGGTGAGATAGCAGAAAGTAAGTGCTTAAACAGAAAAACATTAACTGAAAGTAATTAATTCTTAGTCCCTTGTGATTATTTCTAACAAATTAAGTGACTCCTGTTGGGGCTCCCTCATATGTAAAGAGAAAGAAGGACTAGCTCTAGCTTAAACCCAATCTATTATCAAAACAGAAAAGACTTGTCAATCTATCATCAAAAACACCCTAGCATAACCAGGGCTGTCTTAATGCCTATAGGCCCTGAGAAGTGCAATGCACTAGGGCCCCCTACATACACAACAATAGTGCATGCGCACATGTGTGTGTGTGTGATGTGTAGATAGGGATAGATAGATTGAAAGATATACGGAGATATATATATGGAGGTAGATAGACAGATATACAGAAATATATATATATATGGAGAGACAGACAGATATACAGAAATATATATATATATGGAGAGACAGACAGATAGACAGATAGATAGACACACAGCAAATGCTGTTTTTGTTATTGCTTAGCCCAGATCAACCCTGAACAACCAGACACATTCTCAAAAGTGTTTCAATTGTGACTACTCTTGATTTTTTTCGTTTTTCCAATAGAATGTATTTTGAACTATATTATACAATGGATGGTAGGCATTTCATAAAAAGATTTGGCTGCTATTTCTAAAAATTCAGTGAGTATGTATAGCAGGTGATTCCCACCCTTTCTCCAAGACCCCAAGCTTTTAAAAGGTTGCACACTTTACAATTTCCAACTTTAGCTCACAGATTCCCAATAATTTCTTAATGTCCCCTGCTGACATAAGTGCTGCTGATATTTATTATTTTTACTTGGTCCTTAATTTTACCTATGAACGCCTTTGATTACTGCTTTATTCTGGTGGACCCCCATTGCCATTTGAAGTTTAAAAAGTAGTTTTCTTGATACTGCTTGCAAAATTCCTATTTTGTTTTTCATACATTCACTCGTGTAGTTTTGCAACAGCACTCTGAGAGAACACGTTTCAGTAGCTGGAAACTTGTTAAACTATGCAAAACATTAGAGAAAGAAACCTTGCTGTTTCTTGCAATAAATAAATTTAAATCAAAATTTTATCATGGAAAATATCAAAATTTAAAAACTAATTGCAAATACTACTCTTATTTAAGCAAAGAATCATGCTCAAACAAAGCAGAAATAATAAATACAAGATAAAAACAGTCATAATACAACAGTCATAATATATATATATATATATATATATATATATATATATATAAACATACACACACTATGTACTGACACTACATTATGTTTATAAATGTTCACTTATTACCCTTTGCTAGAGAGGCTAATAAGACTGGAACATGTGCATCGCTGTTGCCAGCTGACTTTAAAGACCAGATTGACCCCTATCTGCACCATGCTTATTTTTCAAAAACTTTACTTAGCTATTCTCATTGGTGTTACTTTTTTTTTTCAATAAGCACCTTCAGAGGGAGTTTTTATTTACTAATTGCATGGATAACTTCAGTTAACTGGAAGTTTTTTCTTTTCAACTCAACTACATACATGTGTATTGAGTATATAGGATGCTGTGCTGGGGCACTTTCCCCTCAGCCCTCTTATTATGCATATATTTATGCGTATACATGTGAGTTTATTAAGTGTTCAAGTATGTATGTATGTATGTGCATGTCTTCTTGATCTTTTTTGTTTCTTTTAAACATATTTCGGAAAGGAATATTATTGACAATTCCAAAACCAATTAGCACATTCTCACTACAGAATACACATATGGTCTGTGTGTGTGCATGTGTGTGCATGTGTGTGTGTGCTTGTGGCGAAAGGTGCCAGGTGTAACACTGTGGAATCTGACTGGAGTCTGAACAACTTGTGTAGTATTTATTGATTCACTCTTTCTCTCACAGATATATATATATATATATATATATATATATATATATATTGCTTGGTTTGTGTGTGTGTGTGTGAGTAGATATATGTATGCTATGAAAATATAGATATAAATGAAAATAGAACAAGAAAATTCTAAAGGAGAGAGAGAGAAAGAGAGAGGAGACAGGGAGAGAGTGATGAAAGGGTGTGGTGAAAGAGAGTGATAAATAGAGAGGGAAGTAATAAAAGAATGAAAAAGAAAAAGATAAAAGGAGATTGGGTGGGGTGGAGGAAAAGGAGAGGCAGAAAGCAAATTAAGAGAAAGAGTGGCAAAGAAAGAGAGAAATGAAAAAAATATGAAAATTTAAAAACAAGGAAAAAAAAATCAAAAATATATAATATAAAATATAAATACAAGTGCAGGTAGAAAAAGAAGAAAACGAGAGGGAGAGAGGTAGATGGGGTGGGAAAGAGAGTGGGAGGGGGAAGAGGGGAAGGGAAAGAGAAGGAGGAAGGAAGGAGGGAAAGGGAGAGGGAGAGACAAAAAGACATGCAAAGAAAATGAGAGAGAGATAAAGAGTGAAGGACAAAGTGAAAGAGAGAGAGAGAGATAAAAGATTTCAAAAACACAGGTAAACAGACAAAAATCCTTTTTTCTAGCATTTGCAGAGATGATTGAAATCTAAGAAGTCTGCTCTAATTTCTTAAGAGAGGATGGTAATGATAGAATTGGAGGGAGTTGGTGTTGTTGGCTATTTATATAATTTCTTATTAACATTTATGAAGAGAGAAGGTAGAAAATAGCAAAACAACAGCAACCAAAATAACATTAAGAAAAACAGCAACATAAATAATATGATTTCTGATTTAGGCTTCAGGCCAGAATATTTTAAGGAGAGGTGGGGTAGTCTAGTTCTTAATAGTACTTATTTTATTGACCTGCCCCCCCCCCACACACACACACTCCTTCTCCAAGAAATAAAAGGTAGAGCTGGTGCCAGTAGGCTTTGAACTCAGAATCTACAGTTGAAACTAGATATCTCAAGATATTTTTAACCAATACTCTAATGATTCTCAAAATCCATCACCACTATGAGAACATCATCATCATCATTTAACGTCCATTTTCCATGCTGGCATGGGTGGGATGGTTTGACTAAAAACTGGTAAGCTGCACCAAGTTCCAATCTGATTTGGCATGGTTTCTATGGCTGGATACCCTTCCTAAAGTCAACTACTCAAAGAGTGTAGTGGGTGCTTTTTACATGCCACCAGCACAGGTGCCAGTTACGTAACACCAGCATTGGCCACAGCTACGATCTCATTTGGCTTAACAGGTCTTCTCAAGCACAGTATACCGCCAAAGGTCTCAGTCACTGTCACTGCTTCTGTGAGGGCCAACATTCAGAAGGTGCCAGTTATGTGACATTGGCATTGGCCATGACAACAATTTCACTGATATAACAACAATAACAATATCTATATTGATTTCAAATTTTGGCACAAGGCCAGCAATTTTGGGAGAAGGGATAAGTCAATTATATTGATCCCAGTGTTCAACTGGTACTTATTTTATCAACCACGAAAGGATTATGGGCAAAGTCAACCCTGGCAGAATTTGAACTCAGAACGCAAAGACTGCTTAAATGCTGCTAAGCATCATGCCCAGCATGCTAACAATTCTACCAGTTTGCTGCCCTAATAAAAATATTCACAACATAAACGAAAATTAACAACAACAACAATAATAATCTTTACTATAGGTACAAGGCCTGAAATTTGGGGAGAAAGGGCTGATTAATTCAACTAGTACTTATTTTGTCAATCCTAAAAAGATGAAAGGCTAAGTCAACTTTAGCAGAATTTGAAGTCAGAATGAAAACTGGAAGAAATGTAAGTTAAGCATTTTGTCCGATATGCTGACAATTCTGCCAGCTCACTGCCATTATAATAATGATATTAAGTCTTTCTACTATAGGCCCAGCTCTGAAATATGGTGGGGAAGGGGGCAAGTTGATTTACATTGATCCCAGTATTCAACTGGTACTTATTTTAAGGATCCTAAAAAAATGAAAGGCAGAGTTGACCATGGCAAAATTTGAACTCAGAATATAAAGAGCTGGAAGAAGCGCCACTCAGCATTTTGTCAGACATGCTAGCAATTCTGCCAATAATAGTAATGACAATGATGATTATGGTAAGGTGGTAGTGATAATGGTGATGCTGATGATGGGGACGATGATGAAGATGGTAATAATGAGATAGTGATTGATGGTGGTGGTGGTGGTGACAGTGACAGCAACAGTGATGATGATGATGATGATGCAAACACACATACACACACACAAATGAAATAAAACAAACAAAAATAAGAGTGAATAAAGATAATGAGATCTCTTTTCAAATTTATTTTTAAGTCATGAAGAAATATGAGCTAGAAAATATCTGTTGCTGCGTATTGTATTATATCAATTGTTTCAGATTGAGCAGGTGGGTGGAAATGAAATAGAGTGGGGGGAGCAACGGGGAAGATTGATTTAGGTTTCTTAAAAAATATATATATTGAAAAAAAAAAAAGGACCACAAATTTATTATGAAATCCTTATAATCTGTAATACAAAATGGTGCGAGATATTTTGAGGGCTTTTATATGAAATAGAGTGGTAACTCATGTCTAAGGTTTAATACTTTAATATTCATAATACTAATGGTGTTAGTGATATCATTGCATTTATATAATGTAGAGTGGTGTGTCTTGTCTAAGGTTTAACACTGTGGAAACATTGTGTTAGATATATCAATGCATTTGTATAGAGTAGAGTAGTGCACCTTGTCTAAAGCTAAACACTAGTAAACAACACTGTTGATATATTCATGTAGAGTGGTGTATCATGTCAAAGGTTTAACACTTTAGTATTTTTAATGTTTGTATATAAAATGGTATGTCTTAAACACATTAGTAAACATTAATAATAATGATGCTAGATATGTTGTTGTCTTTATATATGGCACAAGGCCAACAGTTTCAGAGGAAGGAGTTAATTGTATCAACTTGAAACAATTAAAGGCAAAGTTGACCTCAGCAGAATTTGAACACAGTACATAAAGAGCTGGAAGAAACACTGCTAAGCATTTTGTCTGATGCAGTAATGATTCTGCCAGATCGCTATGATAATAATAATGTTTTCTTTATTGGCTACAAGAGCTGAATACAAAACACATAGGAACAATACAACAGAAAGGACAAGTGGGATTTAGTACAAAGTCACGTAAAAAAACAACAGTAAAATTCCTAAAAGGGGCAACCAAAGAAGCCCACACATCCTGGTTACCCCTCAGCTGGTGCCTCTCCTTCACAACTCCACTGGTTTACAAGTCAATGTCCAGAGTAGGCCCATTCACATGAGCCATAATAACAATAGGCTGAGAATTTTCATCAAATAATAAAATTATTATAATAGTTTCTACTATGGACACAAAGCCGGAAATTTTGGGGGAGGGGACTACTTGATTACATTACCCCAGTACTCAATTGGTAGCTATTTCACTGACCCTGAGAGGATGAAAGGCAAAATCAACTTCTGTGAAACCTGAACACAGCACAAAAGGCTGCTAATATTTTGTCCAGTGTGCCAACAGATCTGCCAGTACACCACCTTTAATAATGGTTGCAAATTTTGACCAAAAAAAAAAGCAATTTTGAGGGGAGGGGGACAGGTCAATTATATCAACCCTTCACCCCCACCCCCGAAAGGATGAAAAACAAAATAGGCCTCAGCAGAATTTGAAGTCAGAATGTAAAGATTCAAAGTAGTGATTTCTGATTTAGGTGCAATGCCAGCAGTTTTAAAGGGGAGGAGAGTAGTCTTTACATTACATACTTTTGGGATCAATAAAAGTACCAGTTAAGTACTAGGGTTGATGATATTGACTGTCCCCTCTCCCTTCAAAATTGCTGGCATTCTGCCAAATATCAGAAACCATTAGCTCTTCATGTTCTGAGTTCAAATCCTGCTGAAGTCAACTTAGCCTTTTATAATTCCAGGGTCTATAAAATAAATTCCAGTCAAGTACTAGGTCAATGTAATCTATTTCTCCCCTTCTCTCAAAACTACTGGCTTTGAGCCTAAATCAGAAACCATTATTATTATTATTATTATTATTGCTATTATTATTATATGATGATGATCGCTTCTCTTCTCTTTTCAGTACAAAGTTAGGAGAAGCAGAAAAAGTAATTGTTTATGAAAATAATTTCCTGTAAATTATGTATGTGAAAAACATTTTCTAGGAAAAGAAAAAAATGTCTGATTTGTAAACAAATTAATAGAGAGCATGAGAGAGGAGGAGGGAGAAGAAGAGAAACAGAGAGAGGGAGACAGATGAAGAGGGAGAAGAAGAGAAACAGAGAGAGGGAGACAGATGAAGAGGGAGAAGGAAGCAAAAAGCCAAAATAAACAAAAAAAGGTGGGGGCATTCATCCGATTTCTTCATTCTTGCTGAAGTGACTGGTTTGTCATTTTGGAAAACTGCCAAGAAGTGAGTCAAAAAATGGGAGCAGCATTGAAATAGTGTAAAGTTCAGTCGTGTGTATGTCTACATTTTATTGAAATTGCTAAGTCAGTTTCAGTCACTGACCTCAAGTCATACATACATACACGGACACACACACACGCATATATATATCAGATCATTAAGAATGAAACGTCTGATTTTAAACTGAAAGTTTATTTTACTTTATCTCAACAAAAAGCAATGCAGTAAATCAAAGTATGCACCTAAATTATCAACACAATTTTCCCATTTTATCAGTAGCTTATTTATGCTGGCAGCAAAGAATTCTAGAGAGCAAGAGGTGATGAAATCACAAAGGCTGTTTTTGCATCTTCTTCAGATTTGAAGTTTTTTCCTTACAAAAAATGTTCTAATACCTAGAAAACGTGATAGTCAGTTGGTGCAAGGTCTGGTGAATATGGTGGATGGCCGAGTACTTCCAAGTTCAGTTCCTGTAACTTGAGTAGCATTTCTTGTGTAACATGTGGTTAAGCATTGTCTTGCAAGAGAATTGGCCTATCTCTATTGACCAATCTCAGTTATTTGATTGCAAGTTCACTCATCATTCCATCCAATTGTTTAATGCATACATCCACTGTAGTGGACTCATCAGGTCTCATGAAACTGTACTGGATGACACCACTGGATCACCAAACAGACACCATTAGCTTTTTTGGATTGTGTTTTGGTACTTCATCTCTATCCAACCACTGTGCAGAATGCTTGCTATTGCTGGAAAGAATCCATTTTTCATAACACATAACAATACAATGTAAAAATGGTTTGCTTTTATGCCATGGCAGCAAAAAACAGCAAGTTTCAAGATGATGTGTCATTTGATGCTCGTTCAGTTCCTGTGGTACCCACTTGTTCAGTTTCTTTACCATGACGATCTGTTTCAGATGGTCCAATACAGTTGGAATTGAAACATCAAACCTTGCTGCTAACTCACACATAATTTGAGATGTATCCGCTTCCACTACTGTTTCCATCTCATCATTATCCACCTTGGGCTGGTTTTCAAGAGTAAAGTCACTAGACCGGAATTCAGTTCTACTATGCAGCCCTTTGAGGAAATTCCTGCCACTATAGCTCTAGGTCAATTTATTTATTTTCAGATTTCAAATCTCAGTGGGGTCAACTTGCCTTTCATCCTTTCAAGATCGATAAAATAAGTACCAGTCAAATACTGGTGTTAATGTAACCAACTAGACCTCTCTCCCTAAAACTTCTGGCCTTATGCCAAAATTTGAAACCATTATTATTAGCTTGCTGTTATAATAATAATAATTTTTCTTTTGTCTTTTATAAAATAATATAAACTAAAAGATAAAAGAAATCATTATTATCATTATTAATATGGCAGCCAGCGGGAAGAATAGTTAATGCTGAACAAAATGCTCAGTGGAATTTCATCCATCATTACATTCTTAGCTCAAATATCACCAAAGTCACCTTTGCCTTTCATCCATTTGGATCGATAAGATAAGTACCACTCGTGTACTGGGAGGGGGAGGGGGTCATTAAAATAAGTATCAGTCTTGTACTGGGATTGATGTAATCACTCCCCCACACCCCGCCTCAAAAACTACCAACCCTGTGCCAAAATTTGAAACTGCTATTAATAATGTAGTGAGTTTGAAGAATCATTAGTGTCAGACAAAATGCTTAATAGAATTTCTTTCAGCTGCTTTTCATCCTTTCGGGTTCAATAAAATAAGTACCAGTTAATCAACTAGTCACCTCCCCTAAAATATCAGGCTTTGTGTCTATAGTAGAAAGTGTTTTATTATTGTATGTATAGTGGCAAATATAGAAAATGAAACTATATTTTTCTGTTTCATATAATTTAGTAGATCTTGGTATCATTAAACTGAAGACTTTCCTCTCTCTCTCTCTTCCCCCTCTCTCTAACTTACATACCATTATTATTTCTCTCTATTTCACTCAATATTATATATACATATATATATAGAGAGATATAGACACGGACTGGGGGAGAAATGCATACACATACACACACAAGATTCTGTCTCTCTCTATCTCTCACACACACACTCGTATACAGTCTATCTCTTTCTCGTGTACTTTTTGATTCTTACCTCTTACTTCACTCACACTACCTATCTTTCCTTCTCTTTTCCTCACTCCACTTCTCTGTCTCTGACACACATTCTCTCACATTATCTCTCTATCTCCTTCCCTCTCCATCTTCCACTGTCTCTCTCTTATACACAGAAACATTCTTTTCCCTCTCTCATTACCTATCTCTCCTTTTCTTTCTACTCCCTTCCCTTCCCTCTCACACACCACAAACACTATTTCTCTCCTTCTTACTATAAATAATTATAAATTAAGTGACTCTCCATTTTTTCTCTTAATCTTTCATACATCTTTTTCATTGTTTATATTAAATTTTTACTTTTATTTATATAATTTATATTTATTTTGGTGTTATTTTGTTAATGACCATTTTCTAAATAGCAGACAATATTATCCATCCATCTTACCATTCTTCAAAGAGACTTAAAAAAACAAAACAACAGTGAATATTAGCTAGCATAGTAAAATATGTACAACTTACATTGCAACAAAAGTATAAATATTTAATGTTAGTCTTCCTGTTGTATAAGTAGGATGCTGCCAAAACTACACTCACCATTTTATTTTTAACATTTTTTCTTAACTTTACAGTACTTTTTCACTGTTATCATCATTATTAATTTCTAGCATGGCTTCAATCTTGGCTGGGTAGGGACTCAGTACTTTCCATTAAGTCACATGACTTCAGATAGAGTGTGTGTTTTGCAGGATTATAAGCAGCTCCAAATAGCGTTGATTTTTGTTTGATAACAATATTAGATGTTGTATTTAGCACACTAAATATTATCATCATCATCATCATTCTGCTGAGGTCAACTTTGCATTTCATCCCTCTCAAGGTCAATAAAATACACTGGAGTTGATGTAATTTAACCCCTCCCCAAAAATTTGAAACCATTATTATTATTATTATTATTATTATTATCATTAAAATTATTATTAAGGTAGCAAGCTGGCAGGATCATTAGCACGTCAGACAAAATTGCATGTTTTGGCTCTATACATTCTGAGTTCACATTCCACCAAGGCTGACTCAGCTTTTTATCCTTTCAGGATTAATAAAATTAGTACCAGTCAAGTAACGAAGTTGATGTAATTAACTACCTCCCCTAAAATAACTGGCCTTGTGCCAAAATTTGAAACATTTATTATTATTATTATTATTATTATTATTATTATTATTATTATTATTAAGGTAGTGAGCTGGCAGAATCGTTAGTATGCTGGGCAAAATGCTTGGTGGCATTTCATCCGTCCTTACATTTTGAGTTCAAATTCCATCGAGATTGACTTTACCTCTCATCCTTTCAGGGTCGATAAAGTAAGTACCAGTGGAGCAGAAGGACTGATGTACCCACCCACAAAATTTCAGACCTTGTGCCTATAGTAAAAAGGATTATTATTAGTGGTGGTGGTGGTGGTGGTGGAAGTAGTAGTAGTAGTAGTAGTAGCAGCAGCAGCAGCAGTAAGGCAGCAAGCTGGTTGAATCGTTAGCACGCCAGGCAAAATGCTTATTGGCATTTCATCTGTCTTTACATTCTGAGTTCAAATTCCGCCAAGGAAGTGCCGATCAAATACTAGGGTTGATGTAACTGATTTCCTCCTCCCCTCAAAATTCTTGGCCTTGTGCCAAAAATTAATAAGAATTATTATTTACTAGGGGAACCTATGGAAATCCTTTGTTTCATGAATTTTCTAATATCATCATCATTATCATTTAATGTCTGTTTTCCATGCTGGCATGCACTGGACAGTCCGATAAGAGGGCTGCATCAGGCTCCAGTTGTCTGTTTAGGCATGGTTTCTACAGCTGGATGCCCTTCCTAATGCCATTATTTGAATTCTACCTGTGAAGAAGGAACTGGTTTCTAACAAAGGTGCAAATCTCCATCATTGGAAAGTAGCTAACAAAAACAATGTCTAATTTTAAACTTGAGAAATATCTTGCATATTTTTACTGTTCCACTTACTCCACTTACAGGTTGTATTTGTAATGTGGAAGTTAATTGGTTGATTTCTTTTTGTGAAAACCCTGTATGGTAAGTAGGCATATATCATTAACATTTAACATGTTTTTCATGCTGGCATTGGTTGGACAGCTTGACAGGAACTGGGAAGGCTGGAGACCACACCAGGTTCCATAGTCTGTTTTGGCTTGGTTTCTATGGTTGGATGCCTTTCTTAATGCCAGCCACTGTAGAGCGTACTAGGTGGGTTTTTTTTTTTTGGTTTTTTTGCAGTGCTAGCATGGGTATTTTTTAAGTAACTGCAACAAGTGTTTAGCTATAGGTCAGCTTTGATCCATTAAATCTAAGCTGTAACTAACCTCTTACTTTTTCAGTTTCAGTGCATCCAAAATAACATTATCCACTGTGCATTTTTTTTTTTTTACTGTCAAGATAAAGTGAGGGAGATTTAGCTGGTATTTCTAGCAGGGCAAGAAACCATGTAGAAGCTCTCTTTACTGGTGCTTCTATGTTTGTATATTAGTGTACTTTCAAAACAACTGCTATATATTCTTTTACTTGTTTCAGTCATTTGACTGTGGGCATGCTGGAGCACTGCCTTAAATGGTTTTAGCTGAAGAAATTGATCCAAACACTTATGCTTTGTAAGCCTACTAGTCTCTTTTGCCAAACTGCTAAGTTACAGGGACATAAACACACCAACATTGGTTGTCAAACAATGGTGGAGGGACAAACACACACACACATATATGACAGGCTTCTTTCAGTTTCTGTCTGCCAAATCTAATCACAAGGCTTTGGTCAGCCTGAAGCTACAGTAGAAGACACTTGCCCAAAGTGCCATGCAGTGGTACTGATCCCACCCTGAACTATGTGGTTTGAAAGCAAGCTTCTTACCACACAGCCATGCTTACACACACACACACACACACACACACACACACACACACACACACACACACACACACACATATATTGTCATTCTTACCACTGAAATATAGGAAAGGGCAAGGCACATTGCCAGCCAGGCATGCTGAGGTAAACACATGTGTCAGAGCACCAAACAGAACAACTCCTTAGCTTTAGAAATTGTAATATTAAAACGCAATTAGCAAAGCTTTTAATTAAAAACATCAATGACAGCAACTATAAAGTAACATCAACAACAATGATGATGATGAACAGCAATGGGAAAAGGAAAAAGAGAAAATATTTACAATAGAATTAGGAACCAAAAATTACATTTGTGTCACCAAACTGGTAGAGAGCAAGGGAAGGAAATTATTCAACATTCATTATAAAAGTATCCATGAAAAACAATGATGATGATGATACTTTCTTTATTAACCATAAAGAAATCATTATTATTATTATTATTATCGTTATTATTATCATTAACCAATTTCAATACAATGATTGTTTAAAGGCTAAGGCTTTGTTAATTTTCTTGAAGCAGACAAAGGGGAAAATATGGCATTTGTCTCAAAAATGCTAAACAATAGACAGAAGTGGTCAAATGAAAGTCATAGAACAGGACAAGAGACAGTTTAGAAACCAATAAAAGCGAAAATTTTGTTGTTGTGGTTGTTGCAGCAATGGTTTGTTTGTTTGATGTTCTGAGAGCAGCAGAATAGTGAAGAAAGCTTTTCTTCATAAGAACAAAGACTACATTCTTGCTTCTGCTACCTTGTTAAGAATGGAACCAAGAATACTGAATATAAGCCACTGGCTTAGTTAAATAATAGCTCAATTCTAACACCATTATCATCATACCACTGTCATATCATCATAATCATTGACATCATCAATATCATTATCATCATACTATTGTTGTATCATCATCATCATAGTATTGATGAAGTTTCTACATGTTCATCATATCATCATCATTACCATAATATCATCACCATCATCACCAAATCATTATCAGATCATCAACAAAGTCTCTATTGGGACATCATACTACCACCATCACCATTGTTGTTGTCCCTATACCAATGTGGGAGACCTATATGTAGTTACTCCACATTTGCCAGAGACAGCAACCAAATAGCTCCCACATCACACAGACTTATTGAAAAATATATTTTACCAACAGAGGCAGTATTAATACCAAGAGATTATATTTATCCCCATTTAAATGTGAATGTTCTGATAGAACAAACTACTGCAGTATAGTTTGCTCTGAAAGAACATCCACTTTTAAGTGGAGATAAATATTACCACACCTGGCTTTGTCTAGAAAAACACCAATAACTATCATCACAATGATAGCAATGATGATGATGACAACAACATTGATGACAATAACAATAAATGATAAAGCTATCATAACTCAAAGCAATGTTGAAAACAGAACCAAATAAGATTAAAAAATTAAACCAATAGACCCTAAAGTATAAGATACATTTCAATCTTTATCTTTCTTTTTTTGTGTGTGCCAAACTCTATATTCCAACATTTCCTGATTGGTTTCATATAATATACTTACAATCTATACTATTCTCGTATTTGTTGCCAAAAAAAAAACAAAAAACAAAAAAAAACTTAACACCTTACTCATCCTGCTCGCTTCAAATTTCCACAGACATTCAGTAAAGTGTCTGAAAGTTCTTTACTTTGCCAAACCAGGAACCTTCTCAGTCCACAACTGAGCTTTTGCAATCAGATTAAAATGGATAAGGTAAGGTTTATTGATAAGCCTTTGCCAATGCAGGATTGTAATCTGAAACCAGCATTATGAAGCAATGTGGTGTTTGGCTGACATTAGCTAGCCAACACTGCAACATACTCTTATTTACACAGATTTTTTAACAAAGTAATTTTCATCTGATTCTCCATTTCTTTTCATTCAATTTCTCTCCTCTGTCTCCCCTCCCCCCCCCCCAATTATCTTCACTTTGTTCTTTCTCAAATACACACAATATTCCATGTCTTCGCACACACACAATATTAACTCATGCTTTTCCTCTCACTCATCACACACAATACCCTCACTCAAAATTCCACCCTTCCCCTCCTTTCTTTCACACAATTCCAATAATTTCTAACATAAGCATAAGGGAGAGAGGGGAGAGATTAGTCGATCAAACTGACCCCAGTATTAGACCGGCAAGTATTTGAAATAAACAAATAAATAAAACTACACAACTTCAGAAAGAATGTATTACTGTCGGATTGTCTTTCAAATTCTTCAAAAATAGAACTGGTAAAAACATTGAGACAATTAATAGTTATCGCCAAGCCAACATGGCAGTCCCAAAATTAGGACGAAAGCTGCCGTGAATTAGCTCCAAGAAGCCATCGCCTCTAGCTAGCTATGTGACACGAAACCTGTGTC
This sequence comes from Octopus bimaculoides, assembly GCF_046866305.1. NCBI lineage: Eukaryota > Metazoa > Mollusca > Cephalopoda > Octopoda > Octopodidae > Octopus > Octopus bimaculoides. The sequence goes on along the minus strand of NC_142943.1, from coordinate 44,962,134 downwards.
CTTTATAACCTTCGAACAGGGGAGGTCAGCAGTGTCCCCCTGCTGGTTTGGCATCTGCAGACTAGTTTCAGGGTGTTGCCCCTTGTCAATGCAGAGCAGCCAAGCCCTAGCCAGGCGGCGCTGCTGACTATCTGTTCGAAGGTTATTTATCTAATTTCAGTGGAATCTATTGAGACAATATTACATATATAGAAAAATGGCAGTTTGAGGGATGGTATGAGAAGGAAGAGTGAGGGCGGGAAGAATCAGCATGAGGAGGAGTTAGTTAAAGGATAGAGAAGGGTGTAACTGTCATTATTTACTCTTTATCAGAATATATATTGAAATACAGTGCCTTCGTTTCAATTAATGTTGAAATAATGAAGAATTTAGTAAAATAACTGTCCTTATTAACCCTTTTGATATCAACCCACCTGAGACTGGCCTAGGAGCTATGATACAAATTCCATGTTTTGACCCTTTAGCATTTAGTTTACTCTGTCAAGTGTAATGCTTATTTATTCACAGTTTTGAATTAATCATGCATTATCAATGCTGCGAATGTTTATTTTTAGAATGATATTTTAGGCTGAGTGTGAAAGGCTGGATCTAGTCAGTTTGAATGTAAAACAGGTAGAATATTTTGTGCTGGATATGACCAGTTTAAATGCTAAAGGGTTAAAGTGATCTAAAAGAAAACCTTCCACCAAAAGTCCATGTTAATTTATGTTCTAAATCCTAGCTAAACAATGACAGTCATTTTAACAAATTTTCAAAATCAACTAAAACAAAGGCAGTGTATTTCAGTAAAAAAAAAAATATGGTAACAAAGGAGTTAAGCTGGTATTTGGAACATAAATTAACATGAAATTTTGATGGAAGGTTTTAATTTAGATCATTTTAAAACAGGAAGTTTGCATTATGAAATCAAGGGCATTATCAGGCTGGCTGGTACCAAAAGGGTTTAGTAGAATTCCATTCTTTGATCCTTGATAAACAACCCACCTGAGACCACCCTTGGTTCTATGTAAGGAACTTCCCATTTTAATTTGATCTAAATTAAAACCTTTGAAAAAAAAATCTATGTTCCAAACACCAGATTAATGAAGGCAAACTTAATTTACAAAGTTCATGATTGTTTTCAAAATTAACTGAAACACAAGCAGTATATTTCAACAGAAATATGGTAACAAAAGAGTTAGATATTCTTTGCTATTCCTTCAAATGTGATAGAACAGCATGCGCTCTTTGGAATATAAACAAGCTTTGTAATAGTTATTAGAAAAGAAATATTAACATAAAAACATCTTTTTGTTTGGCTGTTATAAATTTGTTCACATAAACTCAAGACAAATGTCCAATTAAAATAATTATAAGAATAATTACCAGAAATCTCAAATGTAGAATGAATACTTATTTCATGAGATCTAGATGGATGAAACACAAAAATGAATTCCAGCAGATTTGAACTCAGACCTTCACATGTTCAAACTAAACATCTAAAAGACATAATGCAATACTAGCAATTCTACCATTATGATAATAATGGTTTCAAATTTAGGAATGAAACTGGCCAGCAAGTTTGAGGTGGGAGAGATAAGTGGATATCATCGCCTCTAGTAGTTGACAGAAATATGTTTATATATGTATGCATCTATGAGTGAGAAAGAGACACTATGTATATATATATATATATATATATATATGTGCATATGCATGTAACTGCTTGTGAGTATGTATGCATATCCTGCAAATTCATGGTGCATAATTTTACAGTGTAAGTAAATATATGTGAGGTCAGAAGTACTTTTGATTAACCAGGCCATATATATCACCTGTCTCTGATAATCTAGAATTGATTTTACTGATGAATGACTATTATTATTAAAATATCAGTGCCCAAGCATTGCTGGCTTGTGGTATTATGTTGAATAGCTGTTATCATGTGTAGGACAAATCCAGTTGTCAGCTGAATCAATTGTGAAAATTGTCCAGCCACCTTTTTATGGCCTAGAAGGACAGGCAGTTTTCATATATCTGATGACTTTGACAAAAAAAGGTTGTGTGGGAAATCAGATTGAAATGGCTGAATAGAAAACAGACAACTTTGTCCTTGGCCAGGGTTCTCATCAGCTTTTTTCAAGTTCCACTTGAAAAGGAAACTAAAGATGGAGAAGGAAATGCAGTCTCCCACTGAATTTATTGAAAGGCAGATGAGAGCGATGTGCTTTGAGATTGGACGGGGACAACTGGAAAAGGACACTTTACCTTCAGTGGTCAGGATGAATATGCTTTTGTAGGGTTTCCATGAGTAACGCTTGGAGATGCTTGATTTTTCTCTTGCTTTGATTACAAAGGACTCAAACTAACGAGATACTGAAATCCATCCAACCCATTCTAACATGCAAACGTGGATAGTAATGATACTATATTCATAACTTAAGCTATATTTATAACCCCACATTACAGTGATAATCCTATGTTCATAACCCTCAAAACCCTCATAACCATCACTACATCCTAACCCTCAGTGTATTCAAAACCAGCTCTGAGTTCATCACCCACACTTAAGCTATCAACCCCCCATACCTTTATGTAAATTAATTGTTCTTGGGCATAAACTTATTTCCATAAAAAAAGGGGGAAACCAGTCAGTTCAATTCTCATTGCAAGTAACCAAAAAGACCCTCATGGGACTTTTTTGCTGCAAGTTAAAATACATATGGACATAAATCTATACATTTATCTCTTCACAAGCCACCATACTGTTTTGTTGATAATTTTGTAAACACGTGAAGAAATAAAGGGTGCAACAGAAAAAACAAAACACCATATTTTATGTGCAGTTGTGGCACTAGTAAGGTTAGGGAGGTGGTAATGGGGTCATCATATAGCTCATGTATAACCATTTTTTTCTTTTAGTAACTATCATGATTCAAAATGGTGCTCACTGTACATTTGCTGCAGAAATATTTATCAAAAATGGTGAATCTACAAAATGTGCAAGTTTTTTTTTTTTTTATGCACCCAATACGTTTACAATAAAATAGGCTGTTCAGTTTGTGTTTGTATCATCCACTGCCATGACAACAAAACAGTAATAAAATTAGTTCTGTTAGTCGCTCATTGGTCAGTGTCAGTTTTGAGTGACAGAAAACTTTAATTACTTAAAAATGCCTTGGGCTTCTCTCACCTCTGACATCTTATTTTAATCATTTTGTGCAGTGTGTCATATATGACACAACAAGACAAGTGACAGAAGTCTCCACATTGTCACTCAACCTTCTAGATATAGCAGCAAAATCTTCCTAAAATTACATCTTACAAGTCTTTATAAATATATATGTGTGTGTGTGTGTGTGTGTGTGTATGTATGTGTGCATATATATATATATATATATATATTTACTTACGTAAATTTTAACAGATAAAACCATGGTACGTAGGTTAATCGTTTTTTTTAGTATTTTTTCATTTGTCTTGCCCTTTTACAGTCTTGTGTTGCTAATTTTTTTACTGAGAACATATTTCTTCGTAGTTAGATGATTCGGCATCTATTTCTAGCATATAGGAGTCCACTTTTGATGGTCATTCCTCTTATTTTTGTATGTAATATAATTTTAATCTTCGGATTTTTTTAATATGCTAGACCACTGGTTTTAATTGATTAATATCAATTTCTACCCTTATTAACAAATATATATATATATATATATATATATATTGGGTTCTCCCATAAATAATACTGGTTTTTTATACTTCTTTTACTTTTTAAAATTAAGATAAACAAAGTTCTTTTTTAATTTAAAATATATTCTTCCTTTTCTACAATACTCTTCCATCTATCTGGTAGACTTGCAAGACTCGTCTTTCAAAATTCATTTGTCCATGATGAAAAATACTCCTCCAATACTGTTCTGATCTCGTCTACAGGTTTCATATATTTTCCATCCATATGATTTTGAAGACTGTGGAATAAATGATAATCAGATGGGGCAATGTCTGGCAAATATGTGGGTGGGAGCATTGTTTCCCATTCAGACTGCTCCAGCCTTTGGAATGTCTTCCTCGCTGTATGTGGCTGAGCATTATCCTGATGGAAGAACACCTTTCATCTTGAAACCAAAGATGGTCGTTTTTCTTTTAGTGCTGATTTAAGCTGCTCAAGCAGTAGACCTCCTTTGTTATCGTTCGGTTTTGATTTAAAAGTTCAAAGTGGATTAAACCTTTCATTTTGAGGAGAAGAGTTAGTCGATTACATTAACCCCAGTACTCAACTAGTATATATTTTATCTACAGCAAGAAACCAAATCTATTATGGTCACTTCTCTCATACTTTCACTTCTTACAAAGCTGACTCCTAATCTTCTATAGCCCCACTCAGTTGAATGGGAATTTAGTCTTGCAGGCTGCACAGTGAACTCACGAGTGCTGGTGCTAAAAAAAAAAACCCACCCAGTACTCACTGTAAAGTGGTTGGCAATAGAAAGAGTATCCAACTGTAGAAACCATGCTAAAGTAGACATTAGAACATGATACAGTCCTTGGACCTGTCAAGTTGTACAACCCATGTCAGCACAGAACATGGATGTTAAATGATGATGATGACAATGATAATTATGATGATGATTGGATGGGGGGGAAAAACACCACCACTATTAATTTTAAGTTTGTTTCTCCATGCTTGAATGAATATGAAATGAAATAACAAAAAATATACAATGTACCTCAAGAGAGGGACAGCTACACAGGGCCAACCACAACATCCAACAGATCTCAGATTACAGTGGTTATCACGGATATGTACCCTCTCCAAAAACCTCTTCTAGTTTCTGACCTACAACTGCATGTTCAGGATGGAACTCATTTAGCTGAACCATATTTTCAGAAAATTTACAGAAATGCAGCACTTCTGTCACCACCTTCACCTTCCTCTTTGTGTAGTACTTGAAAACACTTGATGAGGGCTTGGCTGTAGAGAAAAAGACCTACCTCAACCTTCACAGTCCTGTCCACCTCACTATTACTAATTCTGCTATAGCCACTAGACTTGCTAATGACAATTTCAAAATTCTTCTTGGATTTAAAATACAAATATCAGTACCAACTTCTTTAGACTATTTCTGTTAAGTCCTATAACCAAAAGGGACATAGGAACACCATTTGATGTCTTCTCCTTCTTCCATGAAGTGGACATAGGCCAAACGAGTCACAAGAAGTCCCTCTTTCACCAATCCATAAAAATACACCCCCCTCCACACACATACAAAGAAGGATTTAGACTCAGCATTACAAATACCAACCCTCAGAACTTGAGTTCAAATTTGCCTCAAGTATTTTGTTAGGTAGTATAAGTACACTTAATTCTTACATCAGCTAGATATCAAGAGTGTAGGTACTATCTCAACTGAGAATGAAACCCAAAATACCAACTATATATATATATATATATATATATATATATATATAAGATATAGATATCATCATCATCACTTTAACATCCACTTTTCCATCCTTGCATGGGTCAGACAGAATTTGTTGGAGTAAATTTTCTATGCTTGGATGCCCTTCCTATCACCAACCCTCATCTGTTTCCAAGTAATGTAACAATTTTACAGAAGATTAGACATGAAAGGCACAGTTTCTATGAGAGTGAAGCTAATTTACAACCATTGATATTGAGACAAGGAACCAAAAACACACACATATATACACAATGGGCTTCTTTTAGTTTCCATCAACCGAATCCACTCACAGGGCTTTGGTGAGCCTGAGGCTACAGTAGAAGACACAAGCCTAAAATGCCATGCAGTGGTATTGAACCTGAAAATCATGTGGTTGGTAAAGAAACTTCTTAACTACATAGCCAAGCATATATCACTGTGTGTGTGTGTGTGTGAGAGAGAGAGGGGGGGGAGAGAATCTCTTACATGATAATTCAATTAGTAAATCAGTTCACTTAAACAAATGGATGGGCTCGTTGATCATTCTCAATGGGACAGTTATTACACAAGGGACACACTACAAACACAGCAACACAACTTTAGGTCGCATGAATTACAGCAATAAAAAATTACACTTTAAATAAATCACAAACTACTTTAAGCATGTCATATTTAAGGTCAAATCTGTCATACCAAACGTTAAAATCTTAAAAATTAACTTCTGTAGTCAACAGAGGATATTGTTACATTGACAGCTCCAGACTTCAACCTTGTTCCATCTGAATTGTATTATTAGATTTAAAAATTAAGACTAGATTGTATCATACAGAATAGAACTATGGCTGCATGGTTAAGAAGTTTAGTTTGCAATGATATGGTTTGGGGTTTAGTTCTACTGCACTGCACCTTGAGCAACTATCTTTGATTACACCATCAGTGCAGGCCAAAGACTTGTGAGTGAATTTGGTAAACAGAAACTAAAAAGAAGCTAGTCATGTGTGTGTGTGTGTGTGTGTGTGTGTGTGTGTGTGTGTGTGTGTGTGTGTGCATGAGTGCATGTATGTGCATCTTTGTCTTGACACCATATGTTAATTGTAAACAAATATCACCATCATACAAGAAGTGTTATTGCTTGCAAACTTCTGTGAAACCATGTCCAGACTCGACAGAGAAAATATTAGCTCACATGAAAACAGGAGACATGGTTTTCAACAGAAAGAGCATCCAGCCAGAGGAAATTCTACACCAATGAAGAATCTCATCTGCTGCATGCAAGCATGGAAAAGTGGATGTTAAAGCAATGATTATAGAAACAATGATGATGAAAATTAGTTTCGGTTAATGAATTTACAATGAATTTATACATCCAAAAATTTATCACAATGAAAACAAACACAGGATCCTTATTTTTGCCACTCTCCCATTATTCCAATGCCATAACACAATACAACTAGCTGTGGAGTGAGCAGAACTACCACATTATGTGGTTTCCCCTCACAAACAGTTAATACAAGAGAGATAATTTCTTAATAATATTTGGTAGTTTGAATTATTAGAAGTTTGAATTTGAAATTAAGGAATAAGATGCACAGAATACACATTATCTTTTTATTTACTTCTTCTTACCTATTACAAAGTCCTTAAAATTTCTAATTAGAGGTAATCAAGCACAGAACTATTCTAGTCTTCTTAGTGTAACAAAAAAACAAAGTCCATCTTATTCCATTATTTCAGAGATTACCCCAGTTTCTAGAATACTCAGGCGATACAGAGAGTATATGTTTATTCACTGGATGGGACACAAAGCCCATCACACAGTTAACTATCACCACCTCCACCGCTTTCCTCAAGGACACAATGCACGGCCATTCATGAGAGATGAAAAGTCAAGTTAACTTAAGTAAATCAGGATGGTACTAAATACCAAAAAGGTACACTATTTTCTGTTACCCCATGTCAAACACACACATGTATACACACATACACACACATATGCGGAGACAAATATGCATATATACACACGCACACACATATCCAATAGTCTTCAGTACAGTTTCCATACATGAAATGCCAGGCTGTGTGGTTAAACCAGTCTACAGATTAAGATCATCAGTCAAAAACAAGAATTATCTCTCTAGCAAGCTTCCATACAGCTTTCCATCTACAAAGACTCTCAAAGCTTTAGTCAATACAAAGTTACAGTAGAAGATCCCTGTCTGTCCAAGTGTCATGCAGTAGGATCAAACCCAAGTTTGATACAGCTTTAAGGATAAACTTCTTAGCCACACAACCATGTTTGTGCCCAGGAAAACACTTTTTAAAATAATTCATCTCTAAGACCAATGCCAATAACAGGAGTAATCAATCACCTGACCACTGGAGAACTTCAGCCAGTCCATAATTGGGCATTGTAGACAGTTAAGTGTGCAACTAACGATGAGATGTTGGGGCTTTCATCCAGCAACAGCTGAAAGCCTCAACATCAGCTAAATGCAAAGATAAAGTTGATAGTGCTTCAAAACTTATGCTCTGCCCACAAACATATCAAACTACTCAGAGTGGGTTTGAAGCTACAGCTTAGAAGTAATTAAAAGACAATACCGGCATCTCCGCTGCCACCACCACTCCGTCCACTTAGTTATTACTCTTCAACTCTGAAGTGTTTCTATATACACCTACTAGTGTGCTTTATTGTTGCTATGACAATCAAACGCACACATACACACACCCAAAATATATATACATATTTATATACACTCATTAACACATCTATGTCTGTTATATATTCCACACTCCCTTTAATACATCGACATATATATATATATATGTGTATGTGTATATATATATATATATATATATATATACATACATACCTACAAACATACTTATATATATATACACACACACCCTTTAACTTACTTTCTATATATAACCACTTCCTTTAATATGCCCATACCCATACCTATGTTGTTCCTGGCAAAACTGCTGGCATGACTGTCTAGTTAAGAAGTTCTCTTTCCAACTACACAGGTTGACCAAAGCTTTGTGACTGGATCTGATAGATGAAATTGAAAGAAGCTCGTTCAGTCCTACCCCTTTTGCAGTCTGCACTCCCCACACAATCTTACAAACCATCCACCCACACATCCATTTCTACCCAGCTTGTGCCTTGTGGGGCCATCTGGGCACCATTATCTGTGTCTTGCAGCTCCTACTGGTCATTTTCTCTTCTCCCCATCCATTTTTTTTTTTCTATACAAGATGTGAGTAGCCATGCAGATCCCTCTGCAGGGACCAGTTCTGCCTTGCTCTCTCATAGTATTTCCCTCATCCTGTGACATGAAACTGACAACCCACTACCTATCCCAGGGCTTGTAGTCCAGTACCCCAGGCTAAAAAAAAGACTTCACCCACATAAAGTGTTGTTAGCTGTTTGATGGGATATGAAAGGTTTAGTCCACTTTGAATGTTTAAAACGCAAACCAAATGATAACAAAGGAGTCCTACTGCTTGAGCAGCATAAGTCAACACTAGAAGAAAAACGACCATCTTTGGTTTCAAGATGAAAGATATTCTTCCATCAGGATAATGTTCGGCCACATACAGTGAGGATCACATTCCAAAGGCTGGAGCAGTTTGAATGGGAAATGATGCCCCACCCACCATGTTCGCCATACATTGCTCCATCTGATTATCCTTTATTCTGTAGTCTTCAAAATCATTTGGACAGAAAAACTATGAATTCTGTAGACAAGGTCAGAACAGTACCAGAGGAGTATTTTTTGTCATGGACAAGTGAATTTTGGAAGAGGGGCCTTGTAAGTCTACCACATTGATGGAAGAGCATTGTAGAAAATGAAGGAAACTATATTTTAGATTAAAAAAGAACTTTATCTTAATTTTAAAAAGTAAAAGAAGTATTAAAAAAACCCACATTATTTATGGGATAACCCAACACACACATATATATATGCACACAAACACATACATTTAACATACCTATACACCTTCCCCTTATAAGCATATGCCCTTTAACACACACATGGCCGTTGCCAGTACCGCCTGACTGGCCTTCGTAGGATTTTCGAGCGAGATTGTTGCCAGTGCCCCTGGACTAGCTCCTGTGCAGGTGGCACATAAAATACACCATTTTGAGCGTGGCCATTGCCAGTACCGCCTGACTGGCCTTCGTGCGGGTGACACGTAAAAGCACCCACTACACTCTCTGAGTGGTTGGCTTTAGGAAGGGCATCCAGCTGTAGAAACTCTGCCAAATCAGACTTGAGCCTAGTGTTGCCATCCGATTTCACCAGTCGTCAGTCAAATCATCTAACCCATGCTGTCATGGAAAGTGGACGTTAAACGATGATGATGATGATGATGATGATGATGACACACACTTATGAACACATGCTCTTGAAGATACACATCAATTAATATATGAAACAGCTGTTGAACATCATCACCTACTGATCCACTGACCACACCATCACTTGCTCACAGGGTTTGCTCTGGCACCTCATCACTACCACCTTATTTTCTTCCTAGTTATTGCTACCTACCCTTATGTAATGCAGGATAGCCATGCACCTTCTCTATTGCAATACACCTCTGCTTGTCCCTAACATAAAACTGCCTCTCTCTCATTTCAAACACATCCATCTTCCACCCTACTTAGTTGAGGAGGTTTTTCTCTCTTTCCTATCTTGCAAGTTACTTGGCAAACCTACTATTGCTGGTGGCACAAAAAAAAAAAAAAAGCACCCAGTACATACTGTAAAGTGGTTGGTATTAGCAAGGGGCATGCAGTGAAAAAAACCAAAGCAGACATTGGTGACCAATACTGCCTTCAGGCTAGTCAGATCTTGTTAAACTATTTCTATAAGTCCACCATATATAAGAGATGGACATTCATCTTTGTCTAGCATTAATTTCTTTCAGTTGGTATTTCTGTTACTGTCCTAGTGTCACACCTTTGGAACAGAACTATTACAATATATGCTTTGAAAAGTAGCAGTTTATTTGTATCACTAACCAAACATTTGTAAATAAAGTAAAGTTTAAATCATGTTACTGTCTATGCTGCTAATTAGTGCATTTGTCTAAATGTATCTCTGCCATCACATCCAAGATAAGAATCTGTGACAATAGGCAGTTAAATTCTTAAAATGGTTTGTGTATGTGTATTTTCAAAGAATTCGAGTGATGAACAATTATTACTTGGCTTTTAAATTATTGATTTTTAGAGCTACTTCTACCAATACAATTCTAGAACTGGTTAGCTGTCTTTGACTTGCTAACAACACTTAAAATGGTCATATCACCAATAAAAGCAAACAAAGGCAGTTTTACAACAGGAAGTCAAGTGAATGGTCTTCTGAAGGTGCAACCATATTCTTACAGAGATATAGGCATTATGTAATCCAAATTAAAACAAGGAAGGTGCAAGTGTGTCTGCTTGAAAACATCTCAGATTAATTAGCTGCCAGAAATATCACTAATATTTTTTGCACCATCAAGTTAATGAACATCCCTTGAGTTGTTTTGGTGACAAACACTAAGACAATATACAAAGGCTATTTCCTCTGTTGCCTTCTCTCTGCAATTTTTTACAAGCCACCATTTTGTTGGCTAGGCTAAATACAGTGAAGTTCCCTGAATCTGCAAGATTTGAATTCAGAATGTAAAGGCCCAGAATGAATACCACAACACACTTTGACCAATGTTTTGACAATTCAGATAACCAATCATTCTGGATGGGTCATTATTTTATCGACTTAGGAAGGATGAAGGGCAAAGATGACTTCTGTGGGATTTGAACTCAGAATGTAAAAATTCAGAATAAATACCACAACACACTTTGTCCAACACTGACAATTTAGACGACACACCGCCCTGGACTTTATCTTATCAACTTTGGAAGGATGAAGGCATGACCTAATGATTAGAGTGCTGCACTCACAATTGAAAGATTGAGGTTTTGATTCCTGGACAGGGCAGTACATTGTGTTCATGAGTAAAACACTTCACTTTACATTGCTCCAACCAGGTCAGCTACAAATGAGTAACCCTTTAATAAACTGGTGCACCATTCAGTGAAAATATTGTGTTCTTTGTCACTTACATACCATGGGAACTGAGTAATCAGCCCTGTGAGTCCTAAGACTCAAGACAGTAATGTCGAGAGATTAATAATAGCAAAAGATGAAGGGCAAAGGTTACCTCAGTGAGATTTTAACTCAGAATGTAAAAGAGCCAGAATAACCGCCAAAACACAGTTTGTTCAATGCTTCCGATAATTTAGACAACCCACCATCCTGGACTTTGTTCTATCAACCCTGCAAAGTTGAAAGGCAAAAATGACAGTGAAATTTCAAGTCACAATGTAAAGAGCTAGAATAAATACTGCTGTAACAATTTTTACCAATTCACCAACTAATATGGTTTCAAATTTTGGCACAAGGCTCATAATTTTAGGAAGGGTGCCAATTGATTACATCAACTCCCATGCTCAACTGGTACTTATTTTATTGACCCCAAAAAGATGAAAGGCAAAACTGACCTCGGCAGAATTTGAACTCAGAGCGTATGTCACTAAGCATTTTGCCCAGCATACTGATAATTCTGCCTGCTCACTGCCTTAATTCACTTTCATATTAATATGAAAGTAGTAAACGTAAGTAAATATAAGTGAACATCAGACATAACAGTATTAATGAAGAAATTCAGTACTTCATAGAAAGTCAGGATATCTGGAACAGCCATCCTATTTACATAACCACATAAATGTTACAAAATTGCACTTTTTTTGAAAAACAGGTGTCTATATATATTTGTTATTGATAGTGTTTGTTGTATGTGCTTGTCTGTTCATATTATCTATGTACCTATCTATCCGTATGCCTATCTGTTTACATTCATATCCATTTACCTACATATATACGTATTTACATATATATACACACATACAAACGTCTACATAACAGCCCACTAACTATTCTTCCTGTATATATATATATATATATATATATATATATATATATATATATATAAACTGTGGGTATGTGTATATATATATATATATATATGTATGTATATATATATATATATGTATGTATATATCCCAAAGTCTAGCAGGTCAAAACTGCAAAGTTTTCTTATAAAGGTTTAACACACATGTACTCTATAAAAAAGTTTCGTGAAATTTTTCAGCTTAATGTTAAACTGTCTCTATAACAACTTGATGTAAAAACAAACATTGATATCTATACACACTCATAACGAAAGAGAGAGAGAAACAGAAACAAAGAGAGGGAGTTTCACCTCGGGCTGGGTTGTTCTTGACTGTTGTGACCTACCCAGACCAGCGTAAAATTCAGAGTAGACTATGAACTTTTGATATAATAAATAAATCTATTCACTCTCCTGAATGCATTGAGTTTTATATCAAATAATGTTTGCACTATGTCAAATATATTTTTACAACTTTAGGATAGCAAGCTGGCAGAACCATTAGCAGGCAGGGTAAAACGCTTAGCTGCATTTCATCTATTTTTACGTCCTGAGCGCAAATTTTGCTGAGGTCAACTTTGCCTTTCATCCTTTCAGGTTTGATAAAGTAAGTGCCAGTTGAACACTGGGGGTTGATGTAATTGATTTACCCCTCCCCCAAAATTGCTGGCCTTGTGCCAAAATTTGAAACCAATACATTTTACAACTCTTGCATTATGATATATATAATTTAAAGTTGAATCTATATGAGTCATTAGTCAGTTTCATTTCCTGAGTTGCCTGAATAGATAAGGAGAAACTGCATAACAACTACCAACACTGAATAATAAATAATGTAAATTTACTCCACCCCTTAGTATTGAGTCCTTTTTTTAATATTTTTAGTTTATTCAGTTAATTGCAATTCAAACTAATGTGAACCCACAATCACTACACGCACACACACATGCAACCAACAGTTTAGATTTCCAATGAGATGATCCAGTAAAGAGGGATAAAAGAAATAATCCACTATCATTAATCAAAGACATTAATTCCTACAGGATTATTAAGGGATCATTGTCATCACCATCATTGTCACTAACAGCACCATCAGTACCATTGTCAATATGACAATCAACACTGCTATATCACCATCATCATCATCATCATCACCATCAATATCATAACTATTTTATACCATGTGCATTTATGAACCATCATGGCATTGGTCATAGATTTCCAACAGGCCAATTGCTGGTGCATTGTTTTTGATGGTAAAAGTAACAAGAAAGTAATTACTCTTTAACTCTTTTACTTGTTTCAGTCATTTGACTGCGGCCATGCTGGAGCACCACCTTTAGTCGAGCAAATCGACCCCAGGACTTATTCTTTGGAAGCCTAGTACTTATTCTATCAGTTTCTTTTGCCGAACCGCTAAGTTACGGAGACGTAAACACACCAGCATCGGTTGTCAAGCGATGTTAGGGGTACAAACACAGACACACAAACTTATACACACACATACATATATATACATATATACAACGGGCTTCTTTCAGTTTCCGTCTACCAAATCCACTCACAAAGCTTTGGTCGGCCCGAGGCTATAGTAGAAGACACTTACCCAAGGTGCCATGCAGTGGGAATGAACCCAGAACCATGTGGTTGGTAAGCAAGCTACTTACCACACAGCCACTCCTGCACCATGTGTGTAAGACAGAAAGAAAAATACCACAAAGGTATTGTATTTTTGCTCAACATACTTATTTTCTTGCTGGCATGTATATCTTCTGTTGATACACTGCTAAATATTGTACAAATGAAAAAGGAGTGCTCAATATATGTTGCAGAAGATATATGTGTATATATATATATATAGAGAGAGAGATAGGGGGGAGTAGAAGGAGGGGGGACAGGGGAGAGAGGGAGGGAGAGCTGTCATGTCCTCAACAAGGCTAAAAGGCCTTCATAACCCTACAAGCAGAGACAACATATGGTCAAGAGAAACTTTTAGTTATGTCACGAAAATTACACCCTCTCTAGTGCTGATAGCATGATAAAATGTACCCAACAATACCATGCAAAGTGGGTGATGTTGGGAAGGTCCTCCAGTCATAGAAAACCATGCCAAAAATGGAATTTAAGAGTTAGATTTAGTCCTCCAATTCATCTAAGAGAGCAGTATCTAAGCTATACCAGCATGAAAAGTAAACATAAAAATTATATATACACACACTCGTGTGTGTGTGGGGGGGGGCATATATATGTATTATGCTAGTTTTAGTTATTGAAGGATAAGTGAATACATTTCACTAAAGATCAAATGTATTTACACAATCAAGATGACAATTTTGAAGTTTCGCCAAAGTCCGACAAAATTTCAAAAGTCACTATTATCCTTGTATGTGTGTGTGTGTGTGTGTACACATACACACACAATGAGCTTCCATAACTTGCATCTGCTAATCTGACCCCTTGCCATGTATCTGTATTGGGTGATTAGGTAGGTCAACAGTGTTGTGTGTGTGTGTGTGTGTGTTCAAATGATGAAATGAGAGATCTTGTTTTTTTTTTAATTTCCATTTTAGTTGTTGAGTCTAGGGGAAGGAGCAGTGCCTATAAGCCTAAAAGACCCTCTGAGACTGGTGTGGTTAATGCTATTAATGTTCCATTCAAACTGTTGCTGGTCAATACCTGCAGGAAAGACACAATCAGGGAGCAGAACTATAAAGCAGTCTTATTGCAGGGTTGGCATAGAACAGGTTTCAAATGGTGAGAGTATGATTTAAGAAAGATTTTAACTGCTATTTTGTAGTATGTTAAGCAACCTCATGTATGCTGCTTTTGTTGGTGTAAGAGGCAAACTTACTTTTTGAGCATCTGCTGCACATGAAAACACTAACAAACAAAGAATATCAAACTTCAAAGACAACAATTCTTGTTTCTAATTGTGTCACAGACAACAGATGTTCAACATACTGACATGTCATACAAAGGGGCTTGTGAAAAGAATCTGAAATTATGAAAAGAGAGAAGGAGGTATGTGCATTTGATATTTTAAATCAATGTTTTATAAATTTATCTGACAATGGGATGATGGATTTGTGGGAGCAGAATTGGTTTCTTTTATGGATAAATGAGTACCTCCCCAAGCCACTAACCATTCAGTCTTAAAGTAAAGGAATGTAGCCTACTTTTGTTGTTATTGTTTTTCATTCAGAATGTGGCCTGTTCTTGTTTTTCATTTAGAATAAGTATTATGTTGATACTATAATCAAGTCCACAACTTGTCAGTACATAAATACTTTAATGTTACAACCATTCTGCTTCAAAATATACTTTATAACACACACATACACACACACACATTCGGATAAAAACTAATTATTCATTTCATTGCCAATCATTAGTATTTAACAAAAAAGTAACAGGTGGTACTGGTCATAGTAGTGTTGTGTAACACTGGGTGAGCTGTGATCTAGCAGACCGATGTCATAGACTGATACCACAGACCAATGTCACATAGACAGGTGACTGAATGACTAGGGTTGATCCACAGGTCTATTATTCCATGTATGCCAAATTTTTGTCTTGTTCACAATATTACACAGTTTGACACACAGTAGTGAATTGCCATGGTACAAGGTGATAGTCAGGACTTGGTACAGTTTGAGCATAGTACAACAACACAGTGTCTCTCTACTGTCCAATCTATTTGAGGACAATACTACATGAGTCAGTCAACTGTGATGCAGTGACACTGTGGACATACCACACTATCTCTACTGTCCAGTCTAGTTGAAGATGATACTATATAGTCCAGTGGTTTTCAACCACAGACCATATGACGCCTATGGTCCATTTAAGATTTTGGGGTCTCCACACAAGCAAAATAATAGATTGAGTCTATGAAAAAAAATTGTTACTCTCTCTCTATCTATATATATATATATATATATATATATATATATATATAATCCAGTCTATCTCTACTCATCTTGCAAGAAATATCAGCAAAAATTTCCCTTAAATTGCAACCTATAATTTTAAATATTTGAATGAAATAGAGTTCATTTGGTAATATTGGTAGTGATGATGGTGACACTACTAATGCTGCTTAGCCCCAGGTCAGCTCAAATCAAAGGCATTCAAGTAGTGTCTATCATCTATAATTTTTTTTTGTTCAGGCAATGTATACCCAGCACTACATTATATAATGCATCCTTCTTTATTTTGAAAGACAGAAGGGTGTGATTTGAGAGTCCCCTATGCCTGTTTGATGGTGTGAATTGCTGCTGTTGTTCATATTCTTCTGGTGGAGGTGGTGGTGGGTTAGTGATAATAGTATCATTGTTATTGTGGTGGTGTTCATGAAAATAGTGGAAGTAGCAGTGGTGTGATGGTGGTAGTTGGAGTGTTATGGTATTATGCTGATGATAATGGTGCTGCTGTTGATGACAGTAGTCATGGTGATGGTGTTGATAGTGATGGTGGTAGTAGTAGTAGTAATGGTGGTGGTGGTGGTGGTACACAGGTAGAAAAGAATCAAGTTCACTCCTGAACCAAACCCAAAATAACAAAAGCCCAATGTTTCTCATTGCTGTACAGCTCTGAATGTTTTCACTAAACATTGTTTTATCATAAATAAACATCAACATTGATTACACAATCAATCTCAACTAGAATCAGGTCCAACACAATAGAGATTTAAATATTACTTTTTAACAACTGCTATGGACATGTATACACACAGTCATGCATGCATGTGTGTGTGTGTGTGTGTGTGTGTGTGTGTGTGTGTGTGTGTGCATTCATCATTTTAGTGTCCACTGTTCCATGCTTGGAGGGGTCAAACAGAATTTGTTGAGGCAGATTTTTCTACAGCCAGATGCCCTTCCTGCCATCAACCCTCACTTGTTTCCAAATAAGGTAATACTTCCGTGGTCAGGCATTTTTTTCACAGATAACTGCTCATTTACAACTAACATGTGATATTAAGATAAAGCTACACATAGACACACACACACACACACACACACACACATACATGACAGGCATCCTTCAGTTTCCATGTACCAAATCCATTCACAAGGTACTGGTCAACCCAAGGCTATAGTAGAAGACACTTGCTCAAGGTGCTGCATAGTGAGACTGAACCCAAGATCACATGGTTGGGAAACAATTTCTATGCTTGTGTCTATACACATTCATAAACACACACACACACATACATATACATAAGTGGCATGCATGAAACTCTCTGTCCTTTTGTAACTTTCTGCTAATTAAAAAAATAAAAAGTATTTACTCTTATGTATTGAGTACTGTTTCTCTTGTTTGTTTGTCCTATGTGGTTAAGAAGCTTGCTTCCCAACCATGTAGTCTTGGGCAAGTGTCTTCTACATTAGCTCCAAATTACTCAAAGCCTTGGAGTGAAGTTAGACAGAAACTGAAAGGAACCCACCATATATGTGTATGTGTGTGAGTGTGTGTTCATTTCTTGACACCATGTGGTGATTGTAAATGAGCATCACTGTCATGACCAGCCATAGGAAAAACATTACCTTGCTTGAAACTAGAAAAGGTGGCAGGAAGGATATCCAGCTGTAGAAAATATGCCACAAATTCCATCAGACCCTACAAGAATGGTAAAGTAGAACATTAAAGCAATGACAAAGATGGTACACATTAACAGGTTTGCCATTTAGTAGTTTCTTCAGATTGTAGCTTGAAAGATTAAAGTTTTAGCATATAAGAATGAGACAGGACTATGTGTGTGTGTGTACGTGTGCATGTATGAATGAATGTATCTATGTATGTATATACACACACACTGTACTATAGATATAGAATATATTAACTGACAGTGCTTGTATAGATGGATGTAAAATATATATTACAGATGAGTAAGATACTAAGATACACACAGTTGAGGTGTTTATAGATAAATAAAACAAATTGTATTGCTCCATATTGTATGTAAAAATAATTCTTACCATGAAAAATGATCTGTATGTATATATATGCACATGTGCATGCACATATACATGCATGTATGTATTCATGTATATGTGTATATATATGCATGTGTATGTGTGTTTGTGTGTGATCACCATCACCCTCGTCAAACTGAATTCTGACTACCAGATATAAATAAATGTAGGTTACTCTATCGGTAACCTCAAACAGGTTGATAAGGAGCTGGTGTTTAGCTTCAGTCTGAAGGAACTGATCTAATGGGAGATACTAATTTACTGCGCACACGCGCGCACACACACACACACACACTATGACAATCTATTTCCTGTAAGCATTCCCAGATGATCATCAGCTAAACTATCATCTCTCTCCATGCACCAATACTTTTCCAGAAACTAGAAGAGAAAGAGGCTACTGAAGTATTGAGACTGCAACTGAAAACATACAACATGAGGAAGAGGAAGTATAGTGTTAATTTACCTGCTAGAAATAGCAGCCAAATCTCTGTAAATTACACTCTAATGTCTTGAAATAGGGTCACAGTAAATAATGCAGTCTGGAGCACACTATGTTGAACAACATAGACAGGATGATCATGGTTGGAATATATTTTGTCATAAATCTGTTTCATCAGGGTTGACTTGTAGCAAAACAACAACAAACAATGACAATGATTGAGCATCCTGAACAAGATCTGAACTCACAATCAGGCATGGCCAAGTAGTCCAGACACTTGAGAAGCAGTACTATGTCAGGAAGACTAGACTGTCCCCTCTATATTACTGCTCTCCAAGACTAGTAGCCAAATTTGTGATTTAATGTGTCTACATGCTACACATGCATCATTATTGGCACAGTTTCTCTAAGTGGATGCTCTTGCTATCATCAATGTGAGCTGGCACTGAAGACTAGACTCTCCCCTCTATATTACTAACCTTCTAGACAGGTAACCAATTTTGTGATTTACTGAGTCTACATGCTACACATGCATTATTCTTGGCATTATTTTTGGCTACACATGCATTATTCTGAATGGATGCTCTTCTATCACCATTATGTACTGAGTATATTTAACCCTTTAGCATTTAAACCAGCCATATCCAGCCAAAATATTTTACCTGTTTTATATTCAAACTGGCCAGACCTAGCCTCTCAAACCAACACTACAATATCATTCTAAAAATTAAGAGTTACTTCATCTGAATCTCAAAGCTACAAAATAATGCCTGATTAATTTTAAACCATGTGAATAAATAAGCATTACTTTTGACAGAATAATGTGAATGCTTGAGTTAAACCTGCCTCTGTCACAAGAAAAGCCGTGCCATGCCACGAGAAGTTCTCTGCTGCTAGCTTTCTAAACAAGTACTCTATTTTGCAGTTTGCAGAATCTACATTATACTCTAACATTCCACTCTGGCATAATTCTTCTAACTAGATGTCCTTCCTAACACCAACCACTTTACAGAATATACTGAATGTACAGTTCTATATTTAAGAGATGAAGAATTATGTACATTATTTACATTAGATGAATATTTGTCCTCATCTTGTTTCTTGTTAACACGTTTCGGCTGATATACCCTCAAGCCTTCATCAGGTGTCTTGGGGAAATTTCGAACCTGGGTTCTCATTCCTAAGGTATTTTTTGATATTATTATTATTATTATTATTATTCAGGTCACTGCTTGGAACTGAACTTGGAATCTTGGCGTTAAGAGCGCTGGCTACTAACCCCAACATTCTGAGTTCGATTCCAAGCAGTGACCTGAATAATAATAATAACATCAAAAAATACCTTAGGAATGAGAACCCAGGTTCAAAATTTCCCCCAAGACACCTGATGAAGGCCAGAGGGTATATCAGCCGAAACGTTGTGTTAACAACAAACAAGATGAGGACAAATATTCATCAAATGTAAATAATACTGAATGTATTTTTTTGCATCACTAGCATTAAACAGGATATCATTATTATTATTTGTAAGTCAGTGAGCTGGCACAATTGTTAGAGCATCAGACAAAATGCCTAACAGCATTTGTTCCAGCTTATTGTGTTCTGAGTTCAAATTACACTGTGGCCAACTTTGCCTTTCATCATTTTGGGGTTGATAAAATAAAGTGCTAGTTGAGTTTTGTGATCATTAGATTCGACTAACTCCCAACCCTTAAAAGTGCAGGCCTTGTGCCTAGATCAGAAACCATTATTAATAAGAGCAGGCAGAATCATTAGAATGTTAGGGGGAGAAAATGCTTAGCTATATTTGTTCTGGGTCTTTGCACTGAGTTCAGATCTTCACAACAGCAAGTTTACTTTTCATCCTGCCCATCCTGTAACTATCCTCACACAGAATCATTGCCAAATGTTAATAAAATTGCTATTTCTAAAAAAAAAAAAATTTCTTTTATAAACCCACAAGATTGTAGGAGAGAGTTATGGTTTAGTTGATATTGCCACTCCATCCACTAATAGTTGACAGGTTCTTTATTTTATTTACACAGGAAGGGGTTTGAAATGAGAACACAACACAAGAAATAACAAATACCACAAGGCGTTCTGTCTTCGCTCTATCAATCCTATCATTCACAGAAAACCAGTTCTATAACAATGTTAAATTCTTCTTCCTCTCACATTTCCAAGTTTTCTTATTTATTGATTGTCAGACGATGCTAGTCATACTACAATTACGATATAACTCATTGATCTTTCAAGAATTCCATCGGAGATACTAAATTCTAAAATTGTCGACACAGTGTGGGGGTTTGATTGGTTTGGATTTTTTTTTTAAATATTTTTTTGTTTTTCTTTTCATGTTATTTTAATTTCTGTAATAATTTAATACAAGCATAGCTGTGTGGTTGAAAAGCTTGCTTCCCAACCATGCGGTCTTGGGTTCAGTTCCACTGCCCAGCACTTTGGGCAAGTGTCTTCTATTATAGCCTTAAGCCAACTAAAACTATGTGAGTGGATTGTTAGACAAAAACTGAAAGAAGCCTGTGGCATAAACGTGTGTATGTGCATGCACACATGTACCCAAGTCTTGACATCATGTGATGGTTTAAACAAGCCTCACCATCATACAAGCGATATTTGTTTCCAGTTTTCCATGCAAAACATGTCTAGCCATGAGAAATTATTACCTTGTATGGAAACAGGTGCAGGTTGGTAACAGGAAAGGCATCTGGTCATAGAAAATCTGCCTCAGTGAATTCTATCTGACCCATGCAAGCATGGAATAGTGGACATTAAACTATTATGATATGTTAATATATTTTTTTACAGTCTTTAAACCTATTGCCAATTTATGATTATCGGTGGGTGCGCTGAAAGTGTAGCTGCTAGAATAAGAATAGCCTGGGCAAAGTTTAGAGAGCTCTTACCCCTGCTGGCGACAAAGGGACTCTCACTCAGAGTAAAAGGCAGACTGTATGACGCATGCGTACGAACAACCATGCTACATGGCAGTGAAACATGGGCTGTAACTGCTGAGGACATACGTAAGCTCGCAAGGAATGAAGCCAGTATGCTCCGTTGGATGTGTAATGTCAATGTGAATACCCGTCAGAGTGTAAGTATCTTGAGAGAAAAGCTGAACATTAGAAGCATCAGTTGTGGCGTGCAAGAGAGACGATTGCGCTGGTATGGACATGTGGTGAGAATGGAGGAGGATAGCTGCGTGAAAAAGTGCCACACCCTAACAGTTGAGGGAACCCGTGGAAGAGGTAGGCCCAGGAAGACCTGGGCTGAGGTGGTGAGGCAAGACCTTCGTACATTGGGCCTCACCGAGGCGATGACTACGGACCGAGACCTTTGGAAATGGGCTGTGCGTGAGAAGACCCGGCAAGCCAAGTAAGATCGTTGCCAGTGCCCCTGGACTGGTTCTTGTGCGGGTGGCACATGAGATGCACCATTTTGAGCGTGGCCGTTGCCAGTACCGCCTGACTGGCTCCTGTAGGATTTTCGAGCGAGATCGTTGCCAGTGCCCCTGGACTGGCTTGTGCGGGTGGCACATAAAAGACACCATTTCGAGCGTGGCCGTTTTCGTGCGGGTGACACGTAAAAGCACCCACTACACTCTCTGAGTGGTTGGCGTTAGGAAGGGCATCCAGCTGTAGAAACTCTGCCAAATCAGACTGGAGCCTGGTGTTGCCATCCGGTTTCACCAGTCCTCAGTCAAATCGTCCAACCCATGCTAGCATGGAAAGCGGACGTTAAACGATGATGATGATGATGATGATGAATAATAATTATCATTACTATTAATAATTGTGATTAAATGATAATCATTATTAATATTGCTATCACTATCATCAATGACAGGCAGAATCCATAGCAATGTTGCTGAGTAAGTCTGAATCCTCTTTTGCCCATCCAGGTTGATAAAAGGATCAGTCAAGTACTGAAGTTCACAGAATCGACTATACCACTTCTCTGCAAAAAATTAGAAACACTTTGATTTTTAAATCAAGAAGGAGTGCCATACCCATAACCCTTTCCAGGACCTCCAAGACAGGTAGAAGGGAAGGAGGAAAGTATCTGAAAATTAGTACCCTAGTATGGCCACACTTCAAAAGATATATACTTGCAAAAGAATAAAAGAAATACTAAAGTGAAATGATATTGACCACTCCCACCTCAAATCGAAACCCAGTCAAAGCAATATATTCTTCCTACTTTAGGTACAAGGCCTGAAATTTGGGGAGAGGGGGCTTGTCAATTATGCTGGCCCTAGTGCTCAACTGATACTTATTTTATTTCTTCAGAAGAATGATAGGCAAAGTTGTCCTCAGCAGAATTTGAATTCAGAAAATAAAAGCCAGAAGAAATACTGCTAAGCATTTTGTCCAGCATGCTAATGATCATGCCAGCTCACCACCTTACCAATTATATCAATAATCATTTCTAATTTTCATCTCAAAGGAATATATTAATTATACTAAAAATAATTATTAATTTTCACCTCAAAGACCAACATTTTTCAGAAGGTGATGGTGGGGAACTAGTGCTACCAATTTAATTGATTTGGAGTACAGGCATGGCTATGTAGTTAAGAAATTCATTATATAACTATACAGTTTGTTCAATACTACTGTATAGCATCTTGGGCAAGTATCTTCTATCATAGCTTTGGGTTGGTCAAAACCTTGACAATAGGATTTGATAGATAGAAATTGCATGGAAACCCATCAGAAGGAGCGGTTCTGCTCTTGGTGGGGTAGATTTAATTTGTCACCCACTCTAATACTATCACATGGACATTGGGTAACCCAGTTTAAGACTACCACATGGCTTTTGGGTCACCCAGTTTAACACCACTATATAGCCTATACATTACCAAGTTCAGGACCATGGTTCAACCAGTTTAACACCACCACATGGTCCTCAAGTGTCTTTAGCAAAGTTCATATCTTTAGTCTGAACATAACCTCCCCCTTCCCCTCTCTCTCACATCACTCATGGAAGTTCCATAAAGGGTTGTGGATGCTGCCCCCTTTATTTTTAACAAAGCCAAAAACAAAAATTTCTCCAGTACATAATTGGTACTCAACTACTGGCACTACCACAACATCCAGAAAGGTGAACCTTAAAACTACAGAACTAATTCCTATGAAGTATGTAGTCCAACATATCTATCTCTGCCATTTCTTCACTTCACCAATAAAGTGTTTCTAATATAGTTCGGTAAGGGGCTTAAAATTCAAAAGGAAGGGGTTGGTGGATTAGAATGACCCCCCAGTATTTGACTGATACTTAATTTGATCAACCCTTGCCCTCAGCTTGCCTTCAATGAGATTTGAACTCAATGTAAAGAACCAAACAAATACTGCAAAATAGTTTTCCTCCAATGCCCTAATGATTCTACCAGGTCACTACAATAATAATAATCCTTTCTACTTAAGCACAAGGCCTGAAATTTTGAAGGAGGGGAGTAGTCAATTGCATCAACCCCACTGTTTCACTGGTACTTCATTTGACCCCAAAAGGATTAAAGGCAAAGTCGACCTCAGCAGAATTTGAACTCAGAATATAACAACGAATGAAATACCACTAAGCATTTTGCCCAGCATGCTAACCATTCTGCCAGCTCACCATCTTAAATAACAAAAAAAGTAACAACTTAAAAGACCAGAAAGCATCATGGAGGTGGCTCAGCAAGGGTGACTTCAAAAAGAAAACTGAAAGCCTAATCATTGCTGCCCAGGATCAGGCATTGATTACCAACTCAGTGAAAAGGGGGATATAGCACACAAGTGCAATAAGCCTCTGCAGAATGTGTGGGAAGAGGATCAAAAGTGTGACTCACATTGCTAGTGCTTGTGATAGTCTTGCACAGAAAGAGTACAAGTGCAGACACATCAAGGTAGCCCAAAACCTTCACTGGATACTATGCCGGAAGTATGGATATTAAGTAACGGGTGCTTGTTACCAATATACAAGGGAAAAGGTAATGGACAAAAAGAGGAAAGCAAAAATCCTCTAGGACAAGGTGTTAGAACACCAAAGGCCAGATATAGTAACCTTTAGGAAGGACAAACAAGAGTTCCTAATAATCAGTATGTCAGTGCCAAGAGATCAACATTATTATGAAAGAAAGAAAATAGAATGATGAATATGGAGACTTGAGAATTGAGATTACCAAGATGTGGCAGCTATGACAGTCAAACATAAAGGGTGTCCTTGTTGTCATCAGAGCATTGGGTTCAATACCACCCAAGCTGAAGAAACATCTGGAAACTTTAGAAATATCCTACAATCTAGGTGTATTGCAAGAATCAACATTACTTGGAACTGCACACATATTGCATAAAGTACTGTCAGTCTGAGGTCCTTGTTGTGATTTGACAGACAGTACAAACCCCCAGTAGACATAATATCTTCAATCAACAACATCACAATATTGGATACTGTGTGCTGTCTATAATAATAATAATAATAATAATAATAATAATAATAATAATAATAATAAAGATAATGGTTTCTGACTTACACACAAGGCCCGTAATTTTAGGGAAAAGGAGTTAAATGATTCCATTGATCCCCCTCTCCTCAGCAGTACTTAATTGGTACTCTATTTTACTGACTCTGAAAGGATGAAAGATAAATTTGACTTTTGTAGGATTTGAACTCAGAACATAAAGTGTCTGAACAAATATCACAAGGTTTTTTTTTGTTTTGTTTTTCTGATACTCTAACATCAACCAGCCAATCTACCACCTTCATCAATAAAGAAGAAGAAGAAGAAGAAGAAGAAGAAGAAGAAGAAGAAGAAGAACAAGAAGAAGAACAAGAAGAAGAAGAAGAAGAAGAAGAAGAAGAAGAAGAATTATGGTTTCAAATTTTGGCACAAGGCCAGCAATTTTGAGGGGAGGGGTCAAATTGATTACATCAACCCCAATACTTGACTGATACTTTATTCTATGGACCCTGGAAAGATGAAAGGCAAAATTGACCTTGGCAAGATTTGATCTCAAAATGTAAATGGCTGCAAGAAATACAAGGTGTTTTCCCAACACTAGCAATTCTGCTCATCTTTCATATTCATCAATAATAATAATAATAATAATAATGATGATGATGATGATGATGATGATGATGATTTCTTTTATTGGCCACAAGGGCTGCCCAAGACATGGAGGACAATATCAGGGGGTTTACATCAATCAAAGGGAGACACTATCACTTTAAAGGATAAATTTTCAAATTTCGGCACAAGGCCAGCAATTTCAGGGGAGAGAGGGTAAGTTGATTAGATCAACTCCAATACTCCTAAAAGGATGAAAGGCAAAGCTAACCTCAGTGAAATTTGAACTCAGAATGTAAAAATGACGAAATGCCACTACGCATTTTACCTGACATGCTAACAATTCCGCCAGCTGGACACCTTGATAATAATAGTGGTTTCAAATTTTGGCACAAGGCCAGTAATTTGGGGGGAAAGAGGGTGACGATTCATTAACCCCAGTACTCAGCTGGTACTTATTTTATCAACCCCGAAAGGACGAAAGGCAAAGCTGACCTCAGCAGAATTTGAACTCAAAAGAAAGATGGACGAAATGTGGCTAAGCCTTTTTCCCAGTGTACTAACGCTACTGCCAGCTCACCACCTTAATAATCATCCTTTCTACTATAGGCACAAGGCTTGAAATTTGGAGGGGGTGGGGCTAGTCAATTATATCAATTCCAGTGCATAACTGGTACTCAAAGGCAAAATCAATCTCGGCAGAATTTTAACTCAGAACGTTAAGACAGACGAAATACGACTAAGCATTTTTTGCCCAGTGCACTAACAATTGTACCAGCTCACCACCTTCTTAATATAATGATATGTAAACATATAACAAGTTTGAGGAGAAGAAAGGAAAAAAAGAGCAAGTCTGTAGTGGTATGGTGGAGCGGGGGGGGGGAATATAGTAAGCAAAGGTAGGAGGGATAAAATAAGTATGTGAGCAAAGACAAGAAACAGGAAGTGGTGGGATGGAAGATAGAGATGATGGAGAAATGTGATGGGTGGATGGGAGTGTAAGGGATTAGCCAGTAAAGTCTGAAGGTGCATCTGTGTTGAAGTGGGGGTGGGAATAAAAACAGATTGTTCACCACCACCAATAAAGCTTGGATATTATCCACAACATCCAGTATTGTAGTAGGAGTAGTAGTAGTAGTGGTGGCATCTATCTGTATATACATATACACAGATACAACAAATGAACCAATGAATGTCTATGTGGTCATTTGGCTTGCTAGAAATAACAGTTAAATTCATTTGCTCACCTCAAGCAACACCCAAGTTATCGATTTTTATCAATGTAGTGGATAATATACAAGATTCATTGCCTGAAAACTAACATAGTATGGTCGTGGTGGGAATGCTTTAATCAATTAAAGGTCAGTTTGGTCAGAGTAAGATGACCTGGGGTTAAACAACAACACTTACACATAGATTCATGCCCACAAACCAATATAGACAAACACACACACACACACACACACACAAGGATTCAAGAATTCATATACAGATAAATCTACATACATACATGTGAGAAACACATATACGCATACATACACAGTAAGGAAATCAACCACTTACACAGACGGTATATAAACCACAAGCACATATACACAATATAGCCAGTCACATATACATACATGCACATACATCACATATGTAATAAGTAGACCAACCACATACACAATGCAGACATATCGACATCATCACTACGCACACAATATAACCATTCACACATACATACTCACACATAAATATATAGAAAGTAGATCAACCACACACAGCACAGAGACAACCAATATCATCCCATACACACATGCAGAGAGAGAGACACACACACACACATCTTTAAAAGCAAAACCATAATGTTACACTGGAAATAATCAATATAGGTTATTAATGTTTGAGACTGTTCTAAAGTTGGACATATTTATTGCTGAAATTGATAACACACACATATATATACATACACACACCCTCGCATAAGGTCGTCTATCAACTTCAATGATGACTGACATGTTTCTACATACATATATATATATATATATATATATATATATATATATATACACACACATAAGTATGCATGAAGGCATATATATATATATATATGTATATATATATATATATATATATATATATATATATATAATATAATATAGGATAAAATCTTTATAAGAATTTATCAAGTAGTCAGCGTGAAAAAACCTCATAATGAAAAAAAATTCATCATTTTTTTCATAAATATATATAATTTATATAAAGGGCATTAACTGTGTAGTAATGTGTAGTAATGCCTCACGCTTCGAGTTGCTTATTTTTTGGTAGTTTTTGACTTATTCAGTCCCTCGAAGCATGAGGCATTACTACACAGTTAATGCCCTTTATATAAATTATATATATATATATATATATATATATATATATATATATATATATATATATATATATATAAATGTGTGTGTGCGTGCATACATATAGTGGCTTGTGTATCTACACCAGTATTTCCTAATGTGAGGTGTGCATTAGCATGGGATGTGAAAATTTTTGCAAGTCAAGCGCACACTTGTTGACCCCTAAGCCTATCTTTGGACACTGGAATGAAAAAAACCATCACCATGCAATATTTATAGTTAAATGGGAGTCGATGTAGCTACGTCCAATCAGCATACCGAGTGAGCCATCTTCATTTGTTCTGCATTTGTTCTTCTGTTTCAATATTTATTGTCCAGTGTCAAGCATTTATAAAAGCAGCAGTGAACTCCATTCACTATGGAGTCGAGGTATCCGTCTGCCAGGTAATTAAATTGAAAATCGTGTTTCAATATAAAAAAGAAAAAATATTGAGGGGGCACCAGATTTTTTATTAAAAAGTGAGGCACCAGAAAAAAAGGTTAGGAGACACTGATCTACACACACACACACACACACACACACACACACACACACACATAAGCATGTATATATTATTATTATTATTTTATGTTCACTTTCCTATGCTTGCATGGGTTGAACAGAATTAGTTGAGGCAGATTTTCTATGGCCAGATGCTCTTCCTGTCACTGATCCTCACCAGTAATATTTTGCATGGCCAGAATGTTTTTCACAAAGGACTGGAAACTAACAGGGATTTATTATTGCTTGTTTCTGCTTTTTTGAGATCAGTGACTTTTTGTCACTGGAAAAATTATATACATTTGCATCAAGAATCACTTCCCATCGCCAATCGGTGGTTGTCACATGCTGATGATGGGTCAATACGCAGAAAGTGTGTCAATAGCCAGCTGGAGGAGGTGTCTTCCTGGGGCTACAAGCTACAGTAGCATCAACTCTTAAGGGTTAGCTACATTTAGGTGGCAAATATACTTCACAAAATTATTATATATATGTACACACACACATATTATTAAGGCACATATGGCCTAGTGGTTAGGGTGTTGCACTCATGATTGCAATTGTGTTCTTGAGCAAAACATTGTCATCTCATGTTGCTCTGCAATCACTTCAACACCTGTGTGATACACTGTTCACCTATTGTGAGCTAATGTACAGCACATACATTTGATCACTATAAACATTGATAGAATGCATCAATAGAATCATAACCAAGCTGAAGAAAAAAGTACTGGTACTGATTCATTCAACTAAAAATTCTTCAAGGTGGTGCCCCATAATGGCCACAGTCTAATGACAAATAAAAAATGCATCAATCAATGTAGTGCCTTAGTGCCTTAGGTTAAATTTTCTTGGCCCACCTGTGGAGAATACGTTACACAAATGTGGTGTGGCAGAGTTTTTGGAAACACCTACTCTATGCAGTCACTCAACTTGCTAAAAATAGTAGTTGTCAGACCTTACTCTCTCAACCATTTTGACACACAGATGGTTTGATAAAATTGTTTCATTCACACATCCATACAAAGACGCCCACACACAATAGAATGAATAAATATTTTAATACACACATGCATATTAGAGAGAGAGAGAGAGACATACACATTATTATATACACATCCAGATACCCACACATATTTATTCACACATACATACAACATGCACACAGATAGGAACAAAAACACATAATATTTTGACACCCACACACACACATACAAAGGCATACACACAGAGGAACAAATACACACTTTAATACACACACACACATATTATATTTTAATATATACACATACAAAGACACACACATACACACACACTGAGAATAAATCTGAAATGATAGTTTACAATTGTGGTAGTAAAATAAAGCAGAGACAGAGACAATAGACTGTAGAATGAAACATCGAAGACTTTGGTTAGACAATTGGTGCCAACTATTGATTACAGACACAAGCTTGTTTTAATTTAATCAACAAACTGAAACAAGCAAATTAAATTCCACCAAACAGATGCCGTTCTGGAACATTCAGCCTGGACATCTCATTGTTTGTTTGTTTGTTTGTTTTTGTTTTTTAAATATTCACAAGAACTTGGTGACCCCATGTAAATATTCTTCCACTAGAGATCTGACATCTCTTTGACAACAAAACTGACAGAATTCATCATCATCATCATCATTTATAGCAGTAGGTCTTCAACAATTGTATACCTTTCTTGTTCCCATGCACAGTAATATCTCCCTGCAGCAAAACTTGCTTTTGCAGAATACTAGAAATGAATGACACTGCTTGCACGACAATGACACTTGTGCACAACTATCAGGCAAAGTCAAGATAACACACACACACACACTATATATATACATCATCATCATTTAATGCTTTAGCATTCAGATTACAAAATCCAAAGAATCACTTACACACACACACACACACGATAGGTTTCTTTCAGTTTCCATCTACCAAATACACTCACACAGGTTTGGTGAGCTGAGGTTATAGTAGGAGACACTTGCCCAAGGTGCTACACAGTGGGACTGAACTCAAGATCACATGTTTGGAAAGCAAACATCTTAACCATACAGCACCTGTGTGTGTGTGTGTGTGTGTGTGTGTGTGTGCGTGCGCGCACACACACACGTGTATACATATATACATACCAGGTTTCTTTCAATTTCTATCAAACTCATTCACAGGATATTGGCCAGTGTGGGCTTATAGTAGATGATGATGATATAATTCAAAATAAAATTTCAATTAATACTTCAGTGCAAGCTTCACTCACTCGTTACTTACTCACATCCTCATTCTAAAGTAACCCACAACCGTCTAAAATACTGCCGCACACCATACTTCACTTTGAGAAATACTGGTCTAAGCTAAGAAAGTTTTTAAAAAATGAAGTGTTGTAGCATTGTTCATATTCACCTGACATTTCATCAACAGAGAATCACCTTACCAAACACTTTTAGCTTGATATCAGTAATAACAAAATTTAATAATAGGGAAGATATAATAGGCTCTTCTGCTGAATTTGTAGTAAAAATGGCAGATTATTACAGAAGGATAATAACCTTGGTAAAAAGCTTATGGCTTCAAAAATATTATGTTTAGATTTAAGATTTAAACATGCTTTATTGTTTACATCATTATTCCTTCTTTGACTACAAAAGTGACATATCATGAATGACAACCCAATAATTAAAATAAATAGATACATAAAGGCTTCCAGCAGAATGTGAACTCAGGATAATTAACTTTGATGTTTAGTTCTAGGCTAGCATTTCTTTATCTTCAGCTATATTTCTCCCCACCTCTGTCACCATCACTTGGAAACCTGAGTTAGTATCATTTGCTATACCCACAGGCCAACCAATATCATGTGAAAAGATTTGGTAGATGAAAATAGTAGCAAGCTGGCTAGTTTCTGTTTTTTTTCTTTTTTTTTTTTAAACTGGAACTAAGGGTCAATATCACTTCATTTAATGTCCATTTCCCATGCTGGCTTGACAGGAGCTGGCAAGGTCAGGGACTGCACTAGGTTCCATAGTCCATTTTGGCCTGGTTTCTACAGCTTTCCTAACGCCAACCACTTTCCAGAATGTACTGGGTGCTTTTTATGTGACAATTTATTTCGCAATTCAAGTTTCATGCCATTGTGAACTCCAGTGCCTTAAAATCACAGTAATTAGAAATTCAATATGACAAACTTTCAGTTTCAAAAAGAAAAAAAACCTTATTCTGAGCATGCATGAAGCACTCTTCATTCATTCATCTGACATACACAAGTACACACACACACACACACACACACATACAGATATACATTGGTGCCAGGAAGCACATTCAGTGGTAGAAATCACACCAAAGCTAGCATTGGAGCTCAAGGCAACCTTTTAGTTTGCTAAATCATATCAAACTGTCCAATTCATGCCAGCATGGAAAACAGATTTCCAAAGCTGGCAATATATTGATATATAAATGCATGCATGTGTGTTTACACGTGTATGTGTGTGCATGCAAATGTATATGACTGCTTACATTCCATGCTTGTCCCCACTTGTGCAAAGTTGTGCTGATGTTGACATTTCTTGTTGAAATTACAACCAGTAGATCTACATTTTCACAGACCTGTGGAGTGGAATAAAAATATCCTTCACTTGAAAAACAAGTAAAAGTCAGCAACAGGAAGAACATCTAGTCATAAAGTCCTACTTGAATCAAAACCCATGCTAATATGGAAAGACATGTTAAACAATTAATTTTTCAGTTCATTACCTTTGCCCCACACATACTCATTAGAGTATATTATCTAACATTAACATCTTAGTGTTAATTTCAGGTTAACAGCTTCAAGTCAATATAGAGGTAATTAAATCTTGCAAAACCAGGGAGAATAATAATAAATATTCTCTGAATATAAAAACTATTTTCCTGCTGGTAACCACATATTTCCCTCAGGAATCTTGAAAATATCTCTTCAAGTTAAGAACTCTGGTTCTAAGCACAACTACTTTAGCTTTAAACAATGAAAATGCTTCTAAGTGATTGTTAGACTTGCAAGAAATAGTAACCAAATCTACCTCAAATTATACCCTGGTACATTGGATTATGTAGTGCTGGGTGTATTGTGTCTAGAAATAAGATAGGGTAAGCACAGACAGAATGCTTCTGATCATGGTCCGGTTTGATCATGGCTAACCCAGGGCCAAACAAACAACAACCATTTTTGCAACTCCAGCAAAGTTCTACATTAGATCTGAGATCTGTAAAGAAGAGTTGACTGAATCAATCCCAGTACATTACTGGTATCTTGTTTTACTACCACTGGATAACTGAAAGGAACAATTGATCACAATTAGAATTTAAAATCACAATGTAAGATAGCCAAAAGTAAGTACTTTGAGCTAGACTAAGCAGGGATTTTCTTCAAAATAGGTACATGTGTGGCTGTATGGTTAAGAAGTTCACTCCCCAACCACGTCATCTTTGGTTCAGTCCAACTGTGCAGCAACTTGGGTATAGTCCTGGGCTGACCAAAGCTTTGTGAATGAATTATGTAGATGGAAACTGAAAGAAGCCTCTCTCTCTGTGCACACATGCTTGTCTCTCCTTGTCTTAACATCACATGGTGATAGTTGCAAATGACTGTCACTGACACACAAGCAATGTCATTCATTTCCAATATTATGCAAAAACATGTCAGGCCATGGAGAATTATTACCTTTCTTGGGGAAACAGGTGAGGGTTGGTGATAGGAAGGGTATTCAGGCATGCAAAATCTGCCTCAATAAGTTCTGTCGGATCCATGCATGGAAAATGGAACAAGAGGATGTTGAAAACACAATTGTGGTTATGATAATGATGACACATTGTAATCTGTGATGGAAGGTGGATCTTATAGAATAACAGAAAGTAGACTGACAATAGGCCAGACAGGAAAGGAAAGCTTAAAACATTCTATCTGTCTCTGCTAGTCTGCTATTCATGTATTTTTGAAATAATTGATATTGATTCTGCAAATCAAATATATAACGACCTAGTAATTATATTTATTATAATATGATATTATTACAATGTTATTATTCTTTTGTCAGTTTCAGATGTTGACCTGCAATGAGGCTGGTGCTTCATTCTCAAGGATTTTTCATCAAGTACATCAACTCCATTGTTCAAGTGTAGTGTTTATTTATCAAATGGCTAAGTTACCATTTCACATAATGCAACATGACTTGAACCACTTTTGCATACACACAGACACACATGATGAGCTTCCCAAAAGTTTACCTCCAAATTCACACACAAGACATAAAACAACCAAAGGCAATAGTAAAAGATACTTGCCCAAGGTGCAGAATAGTGGGACTGAACTCACAAACATATGGTTTCAAAGCAAGCATCTTAACAATGTAGCTATAATTATGTCATACACTTATAAATGATATATAATTATATTAATTATACATAACTATGTTAAATATATCCTGTAACATCAATAAATATGTGTAAAAAACTGGTAATTAGCAGAAATAACAATAAGGACAACAATATATCTAATATAACATTTTCTAGTTTGGGGATGGCACCATGTGAACAATGGCACACCCCAAAAAAAACCGTTACAGGGAAATAGTGTTATTTCATACAGGATTTTTTAATTGTTTCTTTGGGCGGGGGGGGGGGGCACAAATCTGAGGACTCATAAGGCTGGTTACCTGATTTCCATGGCATATAAATGACCAATAAGTGACCAATAAGTGACCAAGATCACATTATTCCTCTGAACAGGACAATAGACAGTTGCAGGATTAAAAGCCAGTAATTTTGAGGGAAGGTTGTAAGTTGATTGCATTAACCGCAGTACATGACTGGTACTTTATTTTATTGATCCTGAAGAGATGAAAGGCAAAGTTGACCTCAGCAGAATTTGAACACAGAATGTAATGAATCAAAAGACATGTCACAAAGCATTTTGTCCAATGTGCAAAAGATTCTGCTACCTCACCACTTTCATTTGGTATATAGATGCTATGTTTTTTCCTGATGTTTATTAGGCCACAAGATTAAAAGGTTATAGGTTAAAGGAAGACACAATGAGTAAATCTCAAAAACTCAGCTGTAATTATTGAGGTATTTTGTTTTAAAGGGTTTTATCTGAATGAGGGCCGGTGCTTATTATCTTTGCAGGTCCACCAAGACCAGTGACATCAATGTGGCTGGTGTTCTCCTTAAATGACTACAGAAAAAAAAAATAAAAACATGAAACCTAAGAGGTTGGGGTGTGTTACTGAGCAAGAACCAATCATACACTGGGTATAGATTCAATACACTAGCACTGGCACTTAGAAAATTCTACCCTATTCTCAAGATGAAT
Source organism: Octopus bimaculoides (assembly GCF_046866305.1). NCBI lineage: Eukaryota > Metazoa > Mollusca > Cephalopoda > Octopoda > Octopodidae > Octopus > Octopus bimaculoides. Next base: position 44,926,971 of record NC_142943.1, on the reverse strand, counting down.
ATATATTATATTCCATTCTGACATAATCATAAGGTCATACATATGGAGGATAACAGCATACACACACATACACGTATATAGATATATGCATACATACACATACATACATATATGTACACACATGCATACATACACATACATATATGTACACACATGCATATATACACATACATATATGTACACACATGCATATATACACATACATATATGTACACACATGCATATATACACATACATATACGTACACACATGCATATATATATATATATACATATACACAAATATATATAAAAACACACGTATACACACACACACACGGGTTTCTGTACAGTTTCCATCCATCAAATGCCACGACACACTGCTCAGCCCAAGGCCACAGTAGGCAGGTAGGAGACAGTTTGCGCAAGGTGACACACATTGGGTTTGAACACAGTATCTCATAGTTGTGATGTAAGCTAAAAGGGGAAGGGGTGTCATATTTGCCTTACAACAAACTAGAGATGAGGAGTGGCGGTCGGGGTATGGAAAAAAGATATACTTTCAGCACACAATGGAAGTCTTTGTCTTACATAAATCCAGTGCATGATGAAATAAATATCAAAAATATGTGGAGTGAGAGTTAGGGGGAAATCAATTGTATGTATGTATGTATGTATGTATGTATGAGAGTGTGCATGTGTATGTGTGTGATCTCTTTCATCCTCCACTGCCCCCCTTATCTCCAATAAAAATAACACTACACTTCATAAGAAACAATGCTATGATTACTGACACCATATAGTAGCTACTTGACACACTTTCAAAAGAACTATATACATACATCACACACACATACATACACATGTATGTGTGTCTACGTATGTATCAAGCATGAACATATACATATCTAGACACAAACATGTTTACTTAGGTATTGCGTATCATCATCATTTAAATTTCATTTCTCCATGTTTGTTATGGATCAGACAGAATTTTGTTTGGATGGATGCCCTTTTCACTGGTAAACCTCACCAGCTTCCAAGCAAGATCAATTTTCCCATTGGAAACAAACATCACTTGTATGGAAGCTATTCACTTTACATCCACTACATGATATCAGAAAAAGGGTACATACATACATATAAATATATATACATACTCATGATGACATAACACACGACAGATTTCTTTCATTACTTGCCAATCAAATCTACTCAGAAGGCTTTGGTTGGCATAAAGCTATAGACGACACTCGACCAAGATGTAGCACAGTTGGACTGAAGACAAGACCACATGAGTAGGAAGCAAGCTTCTTAATTAGACAGACACACCTGTGCCTATGATTTTATATACATATATATATATATATATATATATATATACACACACACACACACACACACACACACACACATGACAGAAATAAATAGACACCCCTATAATCATTAAAATATATTTAAATCTGAAATTATGCATTCAAATTATTTATTAATTGTTTCACAAATCCCTTCAGGTAGATGACCTTGCTCAATCTGTAGGAAAGGCATAGGTAGAAACTCCATAAGATGTACCCAGTGCAAGCTACCATGAAGGAAAGCCATTGGGCTGGCGGATTTCCAAGATATAGCCCCCCCTCCCGATCATCACAGATCCTCCTCCACATTTAACAGTTGGAAGAAGGCAGTCTGGGTCAAATGCTTCTTTTGGCTGTCTCTACACATATACTCGGTCGGTGGTCGGAAATAAGGTAAAGGATGACTCGTCTGAGAAAATAACATTCTCCCACTGCTTTAGGAACCAATTCTGTACGTTTTTACTCCACTCTAAATGCTTTGCAACGTTTGTTTTTGAAAGTAGTGGTTTCCTGATTGCAGCCCTCCGGTGAAATTTACCTTTGTACAGCTCCCAGCAAACAGTTTTTGAGGAAACTGGGTTCTCGAGGTGGTCATTAAGCTCTGCAGTAATTTTGGGAGCTGTACTTTTGTGATCTTTTCTAACAATTCACATAAGAGTCCAACAGTTCCTATCTGAAAGTCTTGGTTTTCTTCTAGAGCCTTGTTTCGAAAAGGTTTTTCCCCTTTTCTCAAAGGCTGTCATTACTTTTGAGACAGTACTTCTTGATACACGAAACATTTTGGCTGTTTTCATTATGCTAGCGCCTGCCATATGAGTACCAACAATTTGGCCTCTTTGAAAGTCCAATAGATCTGTCATTTAAATGAATTTTAATTACCTTTTTCTGATTATATCAGAAAAGAAGCATCAATTTTTAGCAAAACATTAAGCAACACTAATAATAAATCAAAAAACATAAGAGTAAACAAATTTTTGACGGTTTTATAGATATTTCAAAATTATGATGCTATAATGCTAGGTGTTTCCATTATTTTGTCCAACTCCTGTACATATACATACCTGTATCATACAAGCATCATTAGTTATAGAGCTAAGATGTCTGCACATCAAAGAAGAACTCAATGCTTATGAGGACAGAGTTTGTTATTGTATTACACAGTCTACAATTCTTATAACTCAACCACCACTTCTCACTAACCACAAACAAAAATCCCTTTCCTTTCTCTTGCTCTTCCATAATCTCTCCCCCAACAGTATCTATTTTATTACTCTCTCCCTCTCTCTCATATTTTTCTTCAGTTATAGGAGCCCCTTTAATCTTGCAAGTTGTAAGTGACCTCACAAGTTGTTGCCAGGAACTTCATAAGGTGGTTGACATTAAGAAGGGCTCCCAGCCACAAAACCCATGCCAAAACAAACATTGGAGTACTACACAGTCTTCCAGGCAGACATTAGGTGATGAGAATATATATATATATATATAATTTTAACATCTGTCCATTGTCTTAACAATGATGATGATTATATATATATATATATATATATATATATAATCATCATCATTGTTAAGACAATGGACAGATGTTAAAATTCTTTCTTCCATGCTTGCATGGGTTGACAGAGTTTGACACAGGTGCTCTTCCTTTATCAACTCTCACCTTTATCAACATTTCCTCAATGTTTCCTCATAACCAGACAGGTTTTCAAAGAAGACTCAATGAATGATAACGCATGTAAGACATTGACATTCGTTCATAACTATTGCAGTGACAGAACAAGGAGACAAACTCAAACACACACGGACACACGCACATATAGATAAATAGATATGACAGGCTCCTTACAGTTTCCATTTACCCAATACTCTCAGAAGGCTTTGGTTGGCCTAGGTCTATAATAGAAAAACAGTTGCTCAAGATACCATGCAGTGAGACTGAACCTGAATCTATGTGGTTGAGAAGCAAACTTCTTAAGAGACAGAGCCACACCTATACCTCTATAACACACACATACACACAGAGAAAATCATCAGCATAATTATTTTATATATATATATATATATATATATTATATTCACACATACAAACATATATGTAGGCACACACACATACATATACACACACGCAAGCTATGTACTTTACTTTTGGCATGTCAGTGCAAAGAATGTTTATAGTGTCGTTAGCCTTTATAGGCCCGCCAAGACATGTGGGGTCTAATTAGCAGATTTATTACCTGTATGGTAAATATTGATAAGTGGTAGAATCAGTTGAATTCACCACAAAGACTTTAGTGCCAATCTAACAACACCCAATGCGATTCCCTGGTGTGTAATATGATACAGGCCAGTTCTCAAAAAGAAATAGCAAACTATATATTTGTGTGTGTGTGTGTGTGTATACATATATATACCTATAAGCACACACAGAGAGTCACACATGCAAATACATATGTGTATATGTGTGTATTGTAGCATGTGTGAGTATATAAAATGAATGATCTAAGTGATAGTACTATGTAGATGCCTGGTCCTGGCAACATTCCAGGTATTTATCACGCACGCACACACACACACCACTACTTATATATATATATATATATATATATATATATATATACTACTCTCCTCCTTACACACAACACTTTGTTTGACATTCTTCCTTCCCCCACACACATGCACACACACACATTACTCATGACAAAAGAGAAAGTAACCAGTTTATGAGAAATGAGATGTAGGAGGAAAAAAGGTTGTAAGAGCCATAATTCAAAAGAGTAATCATCTGTAGTGTCTGTCTGTATCACCACAGAGTGCAGAATTGTATATGACACCATCTGCGTAGATATATGACAACACCACCAAATACAAAGTGGGGTAAAAAAAAGTCTCTCCACATTTTACAGGTTTATAAATGTTTCAACAGCAAGCTCACAGTTTGCACTGGTCCAAATTATGGACGTACTGAAAACAAAATGTTAAAATATTGCCTACATGAAGAGACCATTACCACCTGTTTAACTTCACTAGCACCACACCAATGACCATGTAATGTACAGGAGGTTTTTTTCTTCAGCACTCTGTACTTGATAGGTCCTAGGCAATGTAATGCAGCTGTGTTTATAGTACTTATTTATTGACAGCAAGCCACAGCAGACACAAATTAGCATTGGTCCCCTAGGCTTGTGGGTCCCCTAGGCTTGTGGGTCCCCTAGGCTTGTGGCTCCCCTGGTGATTGCCCTTTCTTAACCCTTTAGCATTCAGACTACTGTGTCAAATGTAATGCTTAGTTATTCACATTGCTTTGAATTAATCATGCATTATCTCATGGCTTTGCAATTTCAATGATGTGATCATTTATTTTTAGAATGACATTGCAGGCTATGTCTGAGAGGCTGAATATAATCAGTTTAAACATAAGATGGATAGAATACTTTGGCCGGATTTGGCCAATTTAAATGCTAAAGGGTTAAGGCAGTACTGACAACAGGACAGAGAAGCAATTCACTGCTGCACGCATCAGTACTGCTTGCCAGGCCAAGTTTAATCTTCAACTCTTTCTGTGAGTATAACTTGGAGAGGAGAGACCAGGTCCATCAACATTGCTTACTTTAGGTAGACAAACCACTGAAAGAACTTCTCTGTTAAGAATAAACCTGTCAGGATTGGTAGTTCACCCTTGCAATACCAACCCACTAAAGACGGCCTCTGGTCCTATGATAGAAATTTCCTGTTTTAAAATGATTTAAATTAAAACTGTCCATTAAAATTTCATATAAATTCATGTTCCAAACACCAGCTTAATAATGTCAGTTATTTTACTAAATTCTTTCATTATTTTCAAAATTTATTGAAACAAAGGCAGTGTATTTCAATAGAAATTTGGTAATGAATTAATAATAAAGGGTTAAATATTCCTCAAGCCAGACTGTAGGCTATTGTAGAAGCCACTGTAGAAGAGAGCTTCTTAACCATTTGGTCACATCAATATAAAAGCTAGCAATCACTAGACAAGTATGAATATGATTATCATCATCATCACTTTACATCTGCTTTCCATGCAAGCATTGGTAGGATGGGCTGTCATGGTTATCATGGCCTCAGACAATTCTTATTGGAGTTGGGGACCTTCTAGACAGGTCAGGGCATTATATCTCACTTGTATGTTCCAAATGGCAAAATTCCTATAACTAGATTCCCTTTCTAACCCTAACTCCTTAATAGAGTGTATGGAGTGCATTTTATCATGGAATCAACACCATGTCCTCATCAAAACTAAAGAGTGCTCTTAATCTTGCAGTGGCTTCATGCATTCAAATCAGCATGACCAAGATGTGGGAAGAAGAGAGGTAGATAACATAAGGATTCAGGGGAGTAGGTAAAAAAAAGAGGGAGGCTACTATAGAAGAATCTTTGTTACAAGCAGAAATAACAGCTCTCCAAACTTTTTCTAATTTATTCTAACACAGGCTACTATGCTTTCAGAAAACCCACCTCCACTGATGTTTATTAAGTAACATCTATTTTAGGGGTATTGTTAGTGCTTCCTGCATCTGTGCTTCAGTCACATACAGGGTTTATCTTCTCTGTTAGCCTGCCTGTCATCCTACTACAACTTTTATGCATCCTCAGTTTGCACTGGGTACACCATATGAAATTTTTACTATAGAAGGAATAAATGGAGTAACCATTTATTCCTTCTATAGTAAAACACCCTCTATTATAATTTAGCCTCTTGACACTTGGCATAGCACTACCTCTTTCATCTATGACACCCCCACCAAGTTGAGGGGAATTCTTTATTTTCTTTGTCTTGCAAGTTACTTAGCAACCTTGCTAGTGCCAGTGTCATGGACTCCGTATACTCTGTAAAGTGGTTAGCATTATGAACTCCATTCAGCCATAGAAACCATGCCAAAGTAGACAATGAAGCTCAATATAGTCATCTGGCTCACTCAATCTTGTCAAACTATCAAATCCATGCCAGCATGGAAGATGGATGTTAAATAATAATAATAATAATAATAATGTTTTCATTATTCACCACTAAGGATTCATAAAAAGACACTGGGAATGGTACAGGGCAGTAAAATATGGGGGTTGCACTTCTTTGTGAAATCCCCCCCACTGCATTGACCTGTACCATCCCCAACAGTAAATAAAGAAAGCATTATTGTCATTATTATTATTGTTCTGCACTCCCTAGTCCAGTGCCTGACTATTGCTGACCTGTGGGTTTATGTTGAACACCTGCTGTCGCATGTAGGATGGATGTGGCTATCAGCTGAATCCATTGAGAATTGCCCTGCTACCATCCTTTGGTCGGGAGGGACAGGTAATTTTTATTTGTCTAGTGGTTGTAGCAAAAGAGGTAGTATGGTGGACCTGTTTGAAAGGGCTAAAGACACTTTCCTCTTTGGCCAAACCCACATCAACTTTTTCAAGTTTCACTTGAAAAGGAACTTGTGAGTGGAGAGGGAAGTGTTGCCTTCTAACAAGTTTGTTGAAAAACAGGTGAATGTTGGCAGAATGGCCGGTGTGAAAGGACTAATTCTGAGCATGTATCTATGAAAAAAAAAAAGGAATTAAAGAAGGGCTCTTGCCCAGTTGATTAAGCACCCGTGGTTTTCTGGATTTTTCCACAAGGACCTTATAGTGCCTCCCCTATTGGGAGATTTAATTTGTTCAGTTTTAATTGTTATTTATCTTGTTTACATGTGGAAAACCCATTGTATCATCCCATTTTTGTCTTTTATGTTGTTGCATGTCATTTAATCTTATTTTATGTGAGCCCTTGTGGCCAATAAAATAATAAATTATTATTATTATTATTATTATTATTGCTGAAGTTCAGTATCTTTTGTTAACAAGGTTATGGTTCTGGATAACACACACACACACACACACACACACTAATTAACTGATATAGTGAAGATGTAGTTACACAACAGAGATGATAAGAAGGCAGATGAGGAGGATGGCGATGATGATGGTGGTAGTGGAAGTAATGATAGTGATGACATTAAAAAAAATGAACAAACAGTCCTTGTTGTCTTGAATGCCCATGACTAGTTGATCAGTTAAATCAATTAATCTCACTTATAATAAACCTGTTTGCATGTAATTGTTGTTTAGCCCTAGGTCTGTCTGTTTGAGCAGACCTATAAGATATATATATATCTGGAATATCTATGATTCGAATTTCATCAAAGTTGCATATGAAGAATTTTAATGAGGGTTCTTTCCCTCTTTACACACCCCAACAAAAATTCTAATCATGACACATTTATCCCATACTGATCATCTTTATGTCCAGATTCCCAAATTCAAATCTTATGGAACGTATTGAAAGGTTTTTGTTCCTGAAAAATGGAGCTCATGGAGCTCTTTGTGGGAGTGAAGGCCCTGTTGGGGGGGGGGGTCTTAAAGTTAACCAGAGAAGTTTAATTTTGGGGAATCTTTTTAACTTGGGTCTTATATCTATTGTTCGAATTTCTTTGAAATAAGAAATATATGTATGTTCACTGGGTTTGTAAAAGAGAACAAAGCTACAGGAAACCAAAAGGTAAATGATCACAATAAGCAGTCAGCTACCCTACCCTAGTCGTTACTACTCCCCCAATCTAGGATTCCTTACCATACAGGTGACAGACATAGCCGTAAGATGTATTACAGATCTATAGCAATTGGAAAGGTGTGAACCAACTCAAATAAACATTAACAACTGTGTAACGTCAGGGTTAAGGGGAAATGAAAGTGTCACCTCTGGAGTTTGCAAACGACCACTATACCGATAGGTAACTGGACAGAATAAATTTACAATCTATAAATGTCTTTGAATAACCAGTCATTCATCTGGGAAGGCCTTGAAATCAATGTTACCATCTGGGGACTATGTGTGACCCAGTGATAATAAAAAGACTCAAAGGAGGTCTGCAACCAAATAACTTTACTCAACACTTTGCAACTGAATCAGTGGAGGTAAAGATGCCTCGCCTTTACTCGACAATTTACACACCACATTGCAGAAATCACAATCTAAGTATAATCTCAAAGCAAAGTCTTACACTGTTGTACCATTGAATGGCAAATAACACTTATCTTTTATGCTTGGGTGACCCTACAGCTTCCAAGAGAAAAATTGTATCGTCTTTGCTAAGGAAAAATAACTAAATTGTGGGTAAGTCCCCATTAAGGGGTCTTTGTAACTTCTAAGTTAAAATTTTAGAAATATTACTTCATTTGTGTCTAATATCTATGGTTAAAATTTCATCAGCAGCAAAAATATATGAATTTTCATGGGGGTTATGGCCTCATTTATGCCCCCTCACTTTCAAAGATATACTGCATTACATCTGCCCTTATGCATAGGATATAATTTCCAAATTTCATAAAGATCCATTCAGTACTTTTGACCTAGTTTTGGATCATAAAAGTGACTAAAATTTGGGAGTTAAGGCTCCCATTAGTGAGTCTTAGAATCATCATGAGAAGCGGAAAATTTTGGGAATACTTCTTGATGTGTGTCAATTACCTATGGTTGAAATTTCATCAACATCAAAAATTTATGAATTTTCATGGTGGGGTTCTGCCCCCTTTAAGCCATCTCACCTGCCCTGATATCATAAGGATCCATTCAGTAATTTTGGTCCATAAAATTGTATGACACATACAGCATTACCCTTCTCCCTAGGCTTGGATTTTGTGTTCCAAATTTCATTAGGATCGGTGCAGTAGTTTTCAATTGTATAAGTAACACACATGAAGACATTGACTTTTATATAATAGATATGAATATGAACATATACATACATATGTGTGTGTGTGTGCATATTATATATATATATGTACATATATACATAAAAAGATACATTGATAGATACAATTGAGTGGGCAAACAAAAATGTGAGACACTGCCTAGGGCTTTTTTTATTTTGATAAGCCTGGTACTTAGTCCATCAGTTTCTTTTTGTTAAACCAGTAAGCTATGGGGATGTAAATATTTTTTTTTTCTACTTTGTTTCACATTTATATGCTTACTCCAATATATATATATATATATATATATATATATATATATATATATATATATATATTGTTTTTAAGGAGCTTGCTTCGAGAGTTGCATTACCCTCGCGTTCGGTACACTGTATTTATTGTGGAGTTTTGATTTTAAGAGTTCCTCATAGCGTGAGGCATTTATGTATAGTAATGCCCTTAATATAAATAAATATATTTAAAGGGAATAATTAAAAATTTTTCCCTTATTAGGTTTTTCACGCTGACTACTTGATAAATTCTTATAAAGATTTTATCCTATTTTTAAATTATATTCTCTTTTACTTGTTTCAGTCAATTGACTGTGGCCATGCTGAAGCACCGCCTTTAGTCGAGTAAATCGACCCCAGGACTTATTCTTTGGATGCCTAGTACTTATTCTATCAGTCTCTTTTTGCCGAACCGCTAAGTTACGGGGACGTAAACACACCAGCATCGGTTGTCAAGCGATGTTGGGGGGACAAACACAGACACACATACACACAAACATATATATATATATATACATATATACGACAGGCTTCTTTCAGTTTCCGTCTACCAAATCCACTCACAAGGCTTTGGTCGGCCCGAGACTATAGTAGAAACACTTGCCCAAGGTGCCACGCAGTGGGAATGAACCCGGAACCATGTGGTTGGTAAGCAAGCTACTTACCACACAGCCACTCCTGCGCCTGTGTATATATACTTTTAAATTAGCATAAGTTTTTTCTTTAATGTGGACATAAAGGAAAAAATCTTGTTCCTCTAATTTATGTATCGGTTGGAGGTTCTCAAGTGTTTTAATATATCTTGTTGGAATTTAAAAGTAAACCATGGGACACTTAGTAAACCATTAGCATCTGGTTTACATCGAATTACTGTAACGTGGATTATTTCCATTGTGTTTATGAAAAATCTCATGCTTGTGAAAAATGCTAATAATTCAAAAAAAGAAAAGAAATTTTTGCATTTTCTTTTAATGCAAAAATTCACCCCTTAGAAAGCAAAAAATCAAAAAATAATTGGCCGATTCCAGGCATTTTCGACCATCAGGAATCCATTGGTGTGACTCCCAGATTGCTATCTTGTAAGGTGTGGATTTGTATAGACGCAACACACACACACACACACACACTCAGCTTTACAATATGTACTGATATGCACACACACGCACATACACACACGCTCACACGCACACACACACACGCACTTGTTTTGTTGGTTTTCGTTGATCGAACAGTGTCCACATCAGGCCAACAGAAAACAAATGAATAAAAAAAAAACTTAAGACACAACAATGATAATGTTAATGATGGTGATGATGCTGATAACAATGATCGATGCCGATCCGGGTAATACCAATGATGACAATGACAATGTTATTGACTCTTGTACGGAATGGTTCTTTATTATAGTTGTATTGATGCCAGTATCTGACCAATACTTTGTTATAGACGCCAGTACTTGACTGGTACTTTACCTTACTGACATCAGTACCTGACTAGTACTTTATTTCACTGACTCTTGAAGTTAGAGAGACAAAGGCGACCTTGGCAGGACTCAGAACAGACACAAATACCACACATTTCGTCCCCTGACCTAACAATACTGCCAAACCATTGCCCCTTTACTTCTAAAGTGAAGAAAACTGGATTTCAGAAGCTACTGAATTCCAGTTCCTTTAGTTTCAAAGCAGATGGCAGATAAATCACCCACAAGCTAGGATTCTAGTCTAAAGTAGTTGCTCACCAAATTTAAGCATACTCAGGTACAATAATATATGGTATCATACACCCACAGACAACTCACACAGAAACAAAGGGAAATGTTATGTAGTTGCTTGATCTACTAAAAAAACTTTCAGTGAAATCTATCTCAAAATAGAAATACCAAGTCTGAAAAAATGAAAAATCATCAAGTTGGCCATAGTTAGAACATCTTGATAGTGGGTCAACTGCATAATGGGATGAAACAAGATTTTCAAGATGAAATGGGATTTTTTTAATTCAAAAAAATCTGAGTGATGGTAACATGCATGGATACACAAATACTTTGCAAAGATGAAATTTGCACACAAGACAAATTTCAGTGCTTACCATCACCCAGAGGATAAAATTATAGTGAACTTTGCATTAGACTGAAGTCTGAACCATTTACATTTCATAATAAATGCAGGTGCAGCTGTATAGTGAAGAAACTTGCTTCCTAACCATGTAGTTTTGGGTTCAATCCTACTGTGTAGCACATTTGACAAACATCTAAAACCCTGGACTAACCAATGCCTTGCAAGTGGATTTGATAGATAGAAACAGGAAGAACCCACTGTGTGTGTGTGTGCCCTTAACTTGACATCATGTGATGGTTGTAAATGAGTAATAACTATCATCTGAGATCCAAGAGGACGGAAAAAGCCACTTGGAAGGTCTCCACAACAATGGGAAGATGATCTAGTTAAGCAATTTGGGTCAAAATGGAAGAGAAAGGTGAAAGCAAGGCAGAATTGGAACTGCATTGTGACTAGCAGTGTATAACAACATCTGATGGTACGGTCAATGCTGCGATACTGTGATCACTGTCATACAAGTGATGTTGTGCATTTCCAGTCTTGTGTAAAAAAGATCTCTGGCTATGAAGGGATAAAAATGACCTTATTTGAAAACAAGTGAAGGTTAGCAACAGGAAGGGCATCTAGTCATAGAATATTTGCCTCAACAAATTCCACCAGACTTATGCAAGCACTGAAAAGTGAATGTTAAATTATGATGATGATGAATACAGCTAATATATTGTGAAGGTGGGGGTTAGTCCAGTTTTACACAACACAAAACAGCTTCACTTTAGGGATGTTTTGCTTTTCACTGTTCATTACACAACAGTTTGCCAATCACAAAAAACTACTGAACATCACTTTTTAAACTTCCATTTTAGGTTCACCTACAACACTTTTTTAATTTTTTTTTTAGATATTCTGAATTTGGTCCAGAAAGGCTGTGTTGTTAAGGAGTTTACTTTGCAACCATAAGGTTTCAGGATCAATCCCACTGTGTGGTATCTTGGGCAAATGTCTTTTACTACAGCCTCAAGCCAACCAATGCCTTGTGAGTGAATTTGGTAGGCAGAAACTATGTAGAATCTCGTTGTATATATGTTTATATTTGTGCATGTATCTCTGCGTTTGAATTTGTTCCCACCACATGACAACTGATGTTGGTTTGTTTTCATCTCTGTAACTTAGTGGTTCAGCAAAAGAAACCAAGAGAATAAAGATTAGATTTTTAAAAAAAGTACTGAGTTCAATTGTTTGACTAATTTTATTCAAATCATTGTCACAGCATGGTCATAGTCCAATGAGAGAAATAAGTAGAAGATAAAAGAAGATTCTTTTAGAAATTTCAAACTTTACAAGTTTCCAAGATAGAAATTTTGAATGAAGGCTTACCAACAGAATTAATAAAGCTAAACAGATAGGTGGATATCATCTGCTATAGTTTCAGGTTGACCAAAGCCAAGTTAGAAATTTAGTCAATCGAAATTGAACGGAAGCTGCTCTACTCTTTTACAAACATTTGGGCTTAGTCTTCAGTTTGAAGATAGGTTCCTCTCTTTCTCCCATCAGTCTTGGAAACTCCTGAAAAAGGTCAAGGGTGCTGCTTTTCTGTCCCTGAATAAGGCTCATTAAGAAACAAATAAATAATTTTATCTCAAAATGAAGATAAAATAAAAATTGTAAAACGAAGAAATTTGGAAGAAGACTTAAGAAAGAAAAGCATGTTACAGATTCAAGCCGGAATTGGTTAGGTTCTGCTTTTCTTTTTGTTCTCAGAAACACGAAAAGTGACTTTATCATAGAGACTAAAATTCTTATGGCATCATTTTAAAAGAATTCTTTCATTTGCATTATATTAATTCTTTGGATTCCAGTGAAAGCAAAATTGGATCAGAAAAAAAAAAGAAAATGTTCCAGCTTGCTAGACATCGTGTTGAATTTTGTGAAAATGAAGAAAAAGGAGAGAAAAAGAAGGGGGAAAGTGGGGGGGCAGGATGGGATAGAGTAAGCAATGTTTGGTGTGTCATTTAGAATTCCAACATAATCATGAAGATTTTTATCAAAGAATTCAAACCTGATTTCCTAAGGTTTGGCACGTCTTAGAATAAATGTGTGATAAAATTTTCCTTGAAGCACTACAGTTAGAACATAGAAACAAAAAAAGGCCATGACCCCTCTCTAAATGAAGCTCCAATTGTAATAAAGACTATTTCAGTAAATTTTTTTAAAAGGGTGTTTTTTGTAGACAAAAACATTTAAATTTTCAGAAAATAAGATATAGAAATGCAATTCTTTTTTAATAAAATTTCTCACTAACAACAAAAAGAAAAGGTAAAGAGAATCATGATAAAGTTGGCATTGATAAAATCATGAAGAAATCCAAAAAGATGAGAGATTTTTAAAAAATGCTTGAACAACATTCACACAAAATGTAAAAGTATAGAAGGGGATAATTAATTAGGATATAATTACAAACAGAAAGGCATGTGTAATATTTCCATTTTATAATGCTGTAAATGTAATTACTTAAATATATACGTGTAGAGAGAGAAAGACTGACTGACTGACACAGTCAAATATACATACAGACAGACAGATGGAGACACATGGCTCAGTGGTTAGGGTGATGTACTCATGAACATAGGATTGTGGTTTTCATTTCTGGAGTGGGCAATGCATTGTGTTCTTGAGCAACACTCATTTCATGTTGCTCCAATTCACCCAGCTGGTAAAAATGAGTAATCCTAAGACAGATTGGCACCCCATCCAGGGGAGTGATATATGTGCCATGGAAACAGAGAAACAGGACTTATGAATCTAGACTGATAGACAGGCAGATATACAGATATTCTGACATGTGCATATGTGTGTGCGCACACACACACACACACACACACACATATATATATATATATATATAAAATTTGGAATTTTATCATGGCTGCCGAATAAGTGTCACATATTTTTACAGATAAATTCCTCATTTACATAATATTGAGGTCTCTTTCTTTCTTTTGTTGTCCTTTCTATCGATCTATCTATCTATCTATCTATCTATCTATCTATCTATCTATCTATCTATCTATCTATCTATCTATCTATCTATCTAGAGAGAGAGAGAGAGAGAGAGAGAGAAAGAGAGAGAGAGAGAGAGAGACACACACACACACACACAAGCATTTTTAGGACTGGCAAATTATTACCAAAATTATAACCCAAATATGCATAAGGTTAGGGCTCCACTGAATAATTTGCTGAAAAAAGATATGAAATAGAATTGGTCAGAAAATTGCCAAAAGGCATTTGATGAAATTTGTTGTTAGCTCACTTCAATCCCACAGCAGAGATTGCTGTAGCTTCAGACACTTCTGAGTATGGTATAGGAGCAGTAATGCTACATAAATATAAAGATGGTAACATGAAGGCAGTGGCTCATGCCTCACATTCTCTGATATTAGCAGAGAAAAATTACAGTCAAATCAAAAAAGATGCTGTAGTTATTTTTGCTGAGAAAAAATTTCACAGATTTTTGCATGGTAGAAGTTTTCAGCTGCAGACTGATCACTGACTGTTATTATTGATATTTGGGTCAAAAAAAAAAGGAATCCCTACCTATACTGCTAACAGGTTACAACACTGGACTACAATAATATTATTAAACTATGATTTCAAGATGGAGTATACACCATCCAAGAATTTAGGCCATGCAGATTGTCTAACAAGACTGATTTAAAAAAACATGGAACCATTCGAAGATACTGTGATTGCCACTTTGCAAGCAGAAAATGAATTTTAAAATGTTTTGTGTGACGTCATTCGTGAACTGCCAGTTTTACAAGACATAAAATTGAAATCAGAAGACAATAAATTCAATATAAAAATGTAAGAAACACTGAATGCTAAAGAAAATAAAAGTATGCACAACACAAATGTGAACCATTTCTCATTGTGTGACAATGTGTTGATGTATGCACAAAGAGTCATAATGCCAGCCACACTACAAAAGCGTTTATTAAAGGAATTTTATATTGGTCACCCAGGGATTTCAAGAATGAAATCACTAAGGAAAAGTTATGTATATTGGCCTACAATGGACTGTGACATTGAAGAAATCCTGCAGAGGTTGTGCCCTTGTAACCAAGTCACCACAGGTAAAATTCCAACCATGGCCTAAAACCAACAGTCCATGGACCAGGCTTCATATAGATTTTGCTGGACCAGTATATGGTGCATATTACCTGATTGTAGTAGATAGTTATACTAAGTGGCCAGAAATATGTAAATGTAGAAAACCAACCTCTATGATAACAATAGAATTTCTTCAGTGTCCCAGACACCATAGTATCTGAAAATGGTACACAGTTTACGGCATACAAGTTTTTAAATTTTTGCAAAATGTACGCAGTTGAACACATCTCTACTCCACCATATCACCCAAGATCAAATGGGCGAGCGGAATAGGTCATGGATACATTTAAAAGAGCATTAAAGAAATCAAGAAACAAGCTAGTCAATGACGCAGCATTGACACAATTCTTGAGGGTTTATAGAACAACACCAAACCAAACACTTTAGGCAAGTCGCCTGTGGAACTAATGTTTGCTCGAAAAATTAAGCCAATTTTTGACAGGCTGTTATCAGTAAGAAAAACAAATAGAGAAAATGCTAAATATACAACAAAGTATTTTAATATCAGTGACAAAGTGTTTTTCAAAGTATATAAAAATGGAAGAGAAGGTTGGGAAGCCAGAGTACTAACAAAAAGAATAGGCAAAATGACGTATATGATAAGAGGCGAAAAATGGGAGCACAAATGACATTCAAACCAGTTAAAGAATAGATATACGGAAAAGAGAAACCTCTACCAATTTGACAACTTCAACAACAAAAACAATACAAGACTAACAACCCTTCCTCACCCCAACAAAAACAAAAAGCATGCACTTTTTTTTTTCTTCTTTAAGACTTACATTTAAGGGCAGCCAGTTCTTAGAGAGTAGTGATTCTTTTGATGCAATCCTCAAGTCGTGTAATTTCAAAATGTTAATTGGAAATTAACAGACAAGTTATCAAACACAAGTAGATTATGCGCATGTGTGGGTGGGTGTGTACATAGATTTGTATATCTGTATGTGCATGTATATTCATATATTATATAATATATATTAAGAACTAAAGTGTACTTAGTGTCATATTTCTGAATAAACTGATGTAATACTAGAAATTCTGTTTAAACAACTTGCCCATTGACAAACACTGTGTGTATACACACACACACACAGGGAGGTGTGTACTAGAAGCAGCAGCAGTTACAGTGACAGTGGCGATAATATTCAAATTGCTAAAAAGTTAAACAACTCTATACATACAGACACACATTTAATGTGTGTGTGCGTGTGCGTGTGCGTGCGTGTGTGTATGTGCGTGTTCACCATTATAATTATTATTATCATCATTATCAACAGCAACAATATTCATAGATTTGTATTCCACAACTGGAGGTTTGGAAGTCATTTCTAGGAAACTGAGCAACCTTGAAAAAGTTCCCTTCCGCTGGCCACCACCACTGCCACGGCAGGAGTAGTAGTAATAGTGGTAAGAAGCACTTATAAGGGTATGTGACAAAATACCCTCATTGCACAATTCAGCTATTTGCATGATAGAATATTTATTGATTTTTAAGGAAGAAACAGTGTGTGCATGTGTATGCATACACACACACACACACACACATATATATATATGCTATGGACCCTCAACTCCTTGATGAAGTTGCAGGAGGTGGGGACATCATGACATATAGCAGGTCCTGGGAATTTCAGACCTGGCAGAGCTCATCTCCACTCCAGGTCTGACCAAAGTCAATTTCTTCTAGGAGAGAAAACAAGAAAGAAAGAGAGGGGAAAATAAACCTCAGTACAAAACTGGTACTTTATAATGTTACCAGCACTAAAGAAGTTGTCTATGTGTGAAGGACTAAAGAATTTTCTCCCACCTGGGTCATTTCTTATTTGGAGTTACTCCCTACCTTGATGGATAGTATTATATGTGACTTGTAGAGTCTACTACATCTCAATATGTTTCAATAATGTAAGGCAGTGAGCTGGCAGAATCAGTAGCATGCTGGACAAAATCCTTAGTGGCATTTCGTCCATCTTTACATTAGGAGTTCTGAGTTCAAATTCCACCAAGGTCAACGTTGCCTTTCATTCTTTCAGGGTTGATAAAATAAGTACCACTTGAGTACTGGGGTCAATTGAATCGACTTCTACCCTCTCCCAAAATTGCGGGCCTTGTGCCAAAATTTGAAACCAATGTGTTTCAATAATGTAGTGGAGGATTGTATGTATGTTTGAGAAATATATGGTAACCTCACAGGTGATGGTGCCACGTAAAAAGCACCCAGTACATTCAATTAAGCAATTGGTGTTAAGAAGGGCATCAAGCTGTAGGAACCATGCCAAAACAGGGTAAAGACTCCATGGGATTGCACCTAAAAAGTTCCCCTCTGAGGCACAAGTCTGGGTAAGGTTGTTTTATGGAAGACCAGCAGTCACCCATGCAAACCAGCCTCCTCTCTCCATGCCACCAATGTTATCCAAGGTACAGAGGTCATAATCTAAGTAGCAGGGCATTGCCAAAAAACATGAGTAGAGAGTGGGGGTGGGGAATGGAGTGACTGGTGAAAACCTGGGTGTATAGAGGGGGTAAGGGACTACTAGATAGCAATGATACAGTGAGCAAGGCTATGAGGACAGGATTGGGGAGTGAGAGAGAAGTATAGCACATGAAAGAGAAAACATGAAGAGAAGAGATGTAGTTTGGTTTGTTGGGGTAGAGTGTATGAAAAGTTTTATTATGTGTTGGTGAAACACACAGAGCTTTTAGAACTCAGTTTTGCTAATGTGGGTAGGTCTTCTCAAGAACCTCATATCACCAGACATTTTAGTCCATTGTCATTTCCTCTGTAAGGCCAAACATCCTGAGACCGGTCCTCACCACTTCATCCCATGTCTTCCTGAGTCTCCCTCTCCTATGGGTAACATCTACTTTCAGTGATTGGCACTTCTTTACACAATTGTCTTCATTCATACGCATCACATGTACAAACTAATATAGTCTTCCCTCTTGATTCCTCATATGCCCGACTTTTCACTCAACACATTTACACTTCGTCATACAAACACACTGATGTTGCACATCCAACAGAGCATACTGCTTTCATTCCTCTCTAGTCTATGCATGTCTTCTGCATTCAGAGCCTAGGTCTCACTACCATGGAGTATAGCCATTTGTACACAAGCATCATACAATCTTACCTTTCACTCTGAGAGAGAATCCTTTTGTTGTCAACAAAGATAACAGCTCTCTGAACTTCATCTATCCTATTCTTAGTCTAAACATCCTCCAGCATTGCTAATTTGGTCACCTAGATAACAGAAACTATCTGCAACCTCAAGAGAGCCTCCTGGGTATTTGAGAGAGTCTAAGAGAACTAGAACTGAACTGAATTTACAAGGTGTCCAAGGCAGCTTACAACCAGCACCAACTTCAACTCTTCTGTTACAATTTCATTCATATTTAGGATTAATTATAGAAATGGAATCAACCTTGATACTTGACAGGTACTTTATTTTATCAACCCCCATCGCATCAGAAGAATAATCAAAGTTGACCTTGGTAGGATTTGAACTTGGAACACACTATGGTATAACTAAATGTCACCAGCATTTCATCAAATGCTCTACAAATTCTGCCAATTTACTACCTCTGCTCAATGTTGAGATTCAGCCTTTTATCAATTTCTAATGATTGTTCAAAGCACCAACCATTTTATATATTGAATTAATATGTATTAGGAAGTTAATTATTGGAAATGTTCTTCTGCCTGTGGAGACTGCTTCCATTCTAGAGTGACCAACTTTATCGGCAATGTGATATTAATGAATTTGGAGGTGTCTCATACCAACACTAATCAGATTATTAGCATAACTCGATAGTTTGCGGCTCTTCCTTGCAATTGATGAGGTTTTAAAGCTTGTTTGTGTCTGTTACAATTTATTGCATCGCATTAAACTACTCACACATGCACACACTTACTCACATACATATATACACACATACACTATCACAATCACAACTTCATGTCAATGAATATATCTAGTACACATACATCTGCTGCATATAGCAAATCCCCCAAACCTAGATTCTCCACTCCTTACACAATAAAACCCTCATCATATGCCCCAAGAAATGATCCTTTGCTTAGTTACTTAACCAGCTAGAAATAGCAACCAAATCTCCCTCTCAAATCACAGCTTGCTGTTTTAAAAAAAACACACTGTATAATGTATAGAGGTATAGCATATCTGAATAAAAGATGGGATGGTCACAATTGGAATATCATAGGTCATCTTGACCAAGGCTGGCATAAGATTATCCAACAAGAGAAAATAATAGGATCTTATGTAACATCCAGGGAAAACAATACTAGATGGTCACAGTTGGAATGTCTTTAATCACAGGTCTACTGGATTTGAACTGACCTGGAACTAATCATTGCTACCACCACCATCTTCCTCCTGATATTTTACCACAATTACCATTGCAATAGAGAATGGCACAGCAATTAATATGGTTCCACCATTTTAACAGCAACGATGATTTTCATGTCTGTAACTGTACATGGTTTGTCCATTATCTCCATAGAAACCTATCCATCAGCACTGTGTGTGTGTGCGTGTGTGTGTGTGCGTGTACGTGTGTGTGTGTGTGTGTTGCTTCCAACACCAACAATTCAAACACATAAATATATGTGTGTGTTATTTTCCATCAGAGCTCTCATAAATAATGAGCTATCATAAATATGGTGCTGTTACTTTTTATTTCTTACATAAACTGGACTTAAGCTGATACATTTGTTATTTTAGATATGTTGTACTGAGTATCCATTCAGTTGCTAGCATTTAAAACAGGCCTCTAGACTAAAGACAACCTCTCCTGCTCCTCTCTCACTAGTCTCACAGACCATAATAAGGGCCAGTGGTGCTGCTCTGCCAAATCCAAATATGACATTAAAAACAAAAATACTATACAAAACTGGCCTTCGTGCAGGTGACACGTAAAAGCACCTACTACACTCTCAGAGTGGTTGGCATTAGGAAGGGCATCCAGCTGTAGAAACTCTGCCAAATTTAGATTGGAGCCTGGTGTTGCCATCCGGTTTCATCAGTCCTCAGTCAAGTCGTCCAACCCATGCTAGCATGGAAAGCGGACGTTAGACGATGATGATGATGATGATGATGATGATGATGATGATGATGATGATGATGATGATGATGATGATGATGATGATGAAAACCTATGGTAGTTTTAGAATTGGGACACTATATGGGTGTCTCCGGTTGTAAAAAGCAAAAAGGTTGGCAAAAGCAAGGGTATCTAGTTGTGAAACACTGCCTCGGAACCCATGCCAGCACTGAAAACTGGATGTATGACGATGATAATTGGCGGGGGTATGTGCGCACTTTAACTCGTTAGCATTCAGATTATTATGTCAAATATAATGCTTATTTATTCAATTGTTTTGTATAAATCATGTATCACCTCAAAGCTATGAGATTTTGATGTTGTGACTGTTTCTTTTTAGATAGACATTGTAGGGTGGGTGTGAGAGACCAGATCTGGCTGGTCTTGAGCATAAAACAGGTAGAATATTTTGGCTGGACATGGCCAGTTTAAATGTTAAAGACTTAATTCGGTGGGAAAACTATTAAGAGATTAAGGTAACAGATTCATCAACATTCTAAATACTTTTATTGGGCTGCAAACAGACTTGCATATACATACAAACACACAACAAGCATTCAGGTTAGGCCTCCAGTTTGATAATAGCATCACACCTTTCCACCTACCATGGAATCTTGAGAAGGGTCTTAGACATTATTCATCCTCCTCACTAACCCTTTTGATACCAATCTGCCTGAGACTGCTCCAAGTTCCATAACATAAACTTACTCTTTTTAAAGTGGTCTAAATTATAATCTTCCACCGAAATTTTATGTTATTTTGTTTCAGCCCCTAGCTTAATAATGAGAAAGTTATTTTACTAAATACTTCATTATTCTAAAAATGAATTGAAACAAAGGCAGTATATGTTAACAGAAATATGGTAACAAAAGGATTAGTGGAAATTTTTTTCAAAATCCTTCATTAATTTTTCTTGTGGTCTTTCTGTGTTTGTGTCAAAGCAAGAAGGCAATGTTATTGAAAGAAACCATAAATTCTTGCCAGGTAAATGAAATTAGAAGAAACCACAAATGAAACCACAAATGAAACTAAAAGACCTGCAAGGAAGAGAAATAGCAACCACAAATCACACTTTCTCAGCTTAGAAAAAAACAGGACATGTTGAATAATATATTCCTAGATACACTATTGTCTGAATAATACAAAACAAACAGATGGACCATAACTAGGATACCTTTGATCATAGGTCTGTTGGATCAGAGATGATCCAGAGTAATGTGGGCACTTGACCTACTAGAAACAGCAGCCAAATCTTCACTTACTGTTTTAGAGAAGAAGGAATATTAGATAAGGCAGTTCTAAATATGCTGGTTTTGAAAATAAGAGAAAACAATAGAATAGGCTAGAGCACACTTTATCATAGGCTGGATCTACCAGTATGACCTAGGGCTAAACAACAATAACAACATCACACTCATACAAACTAAGCATCTACATGGTTGCTTGATCTGCCAGAAATAGCTGCCAATTCACCACCCAAATCACAAGCTTATCTACTGTCTTGTAAAGAAAGGAAGGATACATTGAATGTTGCAGTCCTAGACAAACTATTTCAGAAAGTAAAACAAAAAAACAAGATGGTCAGGTTTAGAAACACTTCTATTACAGGTTTGGTTGATCAGAGCCAACCTAAGACTACACAACAACATTATCATTAGAACAATGTTAAGGTGGAGAGCCGGCAGAGTCATTAGCACGACAGGTGAAATGCTTCGCAGTTTTTCATCTGTCTTCACGTTCTGGGTTGAAATTACGCCAAGGTTGACTTTGCCTTTCATCCCTTTGGCGTCAAGAAGTGACTAGGGTCAACGTAAGTGACTACACCTTCCCTCAAAATTCAGGCCTTGTTATTCTACAAAGCAGGGCTGACCTAGGGCTGTTCGACAACAATACATGCCACTGAGTCTTTCATAATGAATTCAACAAATAACTCTGAGGAATGTTTACTGTTTAATTAGGTGTGCACAGTGTTGTGTTTAGTGCATTTGACTTAATTTTTGTCATTCTTTACAACTGTGTTCTCTAATTTCATCTATGATCTCTATTTGTTCTGGGTCTTCTAATTTTATGATGTTTTTCGGATTTTTTTTTTGTGGTGGTGGTGGTGGTAGTAGGATCGGTTGCCATTTCTAGAAGATCAAGCAAACCATGCTATGGCTCCTTCACTGGCTTATATGACAGTGTGATGATGATGCTTTTCAACTCCAGGTCAATCCTGATAGGTCAGATTTATCAAGTGTTCAAGCCATAACAATCCCAGTGTAACTAGGAGTATTTTATCTAATAAGCCCTTCCTTTTTAAAACAGATGTGGCTGCTATTTCTAGCAGACCAAGCACCCACACAGACCCAAGTCAACCCTAAGCCTGCAGAGATATTATCAAATGGGCAGGTAGACAGATGGCTAAAGAACAGATAAAGATACATTGATAGAGAGAGACAGAGAGAGAGAGAAAGATGGTGGTGGTGAAAATGTGTCAGGGAGGACCCTCAAGTTACAGGAGAGGTACAGAAGATTAGAGAGGTTGCAAGGAGAGATTTGTTGAGACACATGGTAAGCAAGGGTATAATCATCATCATCATTATCATCATTTAATATTGCATTTTCCATGCTGACATAACTGCATGAAGCTCCAGTGCCGGCTTTGACGTGGTTTCTGTGGCTGGATGCCCTTAATGCCAACCATCCCAGACACTGGAGCTTCAGGCACAGCGCTGTGTCGAGCTCCAGTGCTTGCTTTGACATGCACTAATGAGGTTGCCATGAAACTTTAAAAAACAAATAGGCAGGCAGGCAGGCAGGCAGGCAGACGTACATCCAGTTTAATCTATCTCAATTTGAATATTTTTCACCTTCCACTTTATTACTGAGCTCTGTTATGTCAGTAAAGACCGATTCTTTGGATACTCCAGGGTGTTGTTATGTTCTTGTATTCTTGGTAAATAAACAGCTTTTAAATTCTCTTCTGCATTCACCACCACCAACAACACTATCACCACCACCTTTCTAGAAGTGGAGGTCTTGCAAGAAGGAGTTTAAAACACTTCTTTTTTTTCTTCTTTTTTTTTTCTTTATTGGTAAAACATGATGGAAAGAGACAACTCAAAAGTGAGAGGTGTCAATAGGCTGAACCTAACATTTATCTTTGACATATATTTAATGTCACCTTGTAAAAATAGAAAACAGACATTCACCCCACCTCACTCACTACTCCACTACCACCACTATATTCTTCTTTGCACCAGAACTGTAACAACTGGCTCTCACCGCCAGCAACACCACCATGTCACTATGAAGTAGGGGAGGTGGCTTCTATGATTACTTGAGCTGTTAGAAATAGCAGTCAAATCACCCCTCTTCTCCTGCCCACTATCATTTTCAAAAAGAAACACTTTGAATAAGGTATTCATGGGTTCTCTCCACTCGGTATATTGGTAAGACAGTGGTAGTCAGGGCTGAAATGGTTTTGATCACAGGTCTGTTAGATCAGAACTGAGCAGGGGCTAAACAACAACAACCACCATCACAACCACTGCCACAACCACCACTATCACCACCACCCACTCCTGCTCCACTGTTGACTTTTATAACTGTGACTAGAATACAGAATAAAGTAAGTCTGAGGGGGGAGTGGATGTATGTATGCCTGGTAATAGTGGTGGTGGAGTTTTGAGAATAACATGACTGTGAGGATTCCTTAATTATTGGCTGAACTTTGATAATGTCCCAGTTGACCGGTGAAGGAGGGGCTCTCTTCCACCACTCAACAGCATCATCATCACATCACATAGGCACACAAGCCTCTACATAGTGGCTTCTTGTGCTACAAATAGCAGCTAATTCTCTCTCAATCATTTTATTGGTTTAAAAACAGGATATGTTGGGTAATGTAGTCCTAGATACATTATGCCTGAATAAAACAAAACAAAAAAACATGATCATGACAAGGACTCCTCTGTCTATTTATGCCTATTCAGGTATGGCTGTGTGGTAAATAGCTTGCTCCCAACTACATGGTTCTGGGTTCAGTCCCACTGCATGGCACCATGGGCAAGTGTCTCCTATTATAGCCTCGGGCCAACCAAAGCCCTGTAAGTGGATTTGGTAGACAGAAACTGAAAGAAGCCAGTTGAGTGGGAGGGGTGTCTCCCACCACTGCTTCACAGTTGATGTTGGCGTGTTAATGTCTCCATAACTTAATGTGTCTGTAACTCAGCAAAAAAGACTAATAGAATAGGTACTAGGTTTCAAAATATAAGTCCTGGAGTTGATTTGTTCAACAAAAACCCATCAAGGCAGTACTCCAGTATGGCCATAGTCAAATAACTAAAACACACACAAAAAATCCATATATATCTACCAACCCATCTATCTGTTTATCTATCTATCGATGCCTGTTCTCTAGCTACATAGCTATCCATTAACCCTCTTGGGACACCCAGACAAATTCATCGACTCAAGTGATACAAGCTGAAAGGACTTTGACGCTGATCCATCGGCCCAATGGAAGAAATGTTGTAAATGGTTGGTTTGAAGTGTAATAGCTGATCAGAGATCACCTTTCAGTAGAAGTATCTCAATAGAAAAAAAAAAAAAACTTTGGTCCTTTTGGTTACACATACCCAAATATCATGTATCTCAAAAGGGTTAACTGTTACAGTTCTTCATCTGCTAACCCTTCTATCTAACTATCTATTTACCTACAGATATGTACACATACACATCTATCTATTTGCATCTGTCTATCCTCTACCAACTAGCTATATGACATTAAAAATAAAAATATCTTAACCGGTTTGACACTACATCTATTCTGAGAGTACGTCTGGTTCTAGGATACAGACTTCAAGTCTTGAAGTGACCTAAATTAAAACCTTCCAACAAAAATTTAATTTCATATTATGTTCCAAATACTAGATTCATAATGACCAAAGTAACTTACTAAACTCTTCATTCTTTTCAAAATAAATTTAAACAAAGCACTATATTTTCAACAGAAATATGGTAACAAAAAGGTTAAAACAAAAACAGCAAATGAAACAAAAGAAAAGAATTAATAAATAGCAGAAATATTCAGAAAGTAGTTCATCACTATTAATTAGATTACTAATTATTCTAACATTGTGGGAAGAATACATATCTATATATGGACACTGAATAGATAATAGATCAGAAGCAAACACAAGACACATTTAGTGATTTTGTTAACTTTAAGCAAAACAACAAAATGGAGAATTTCAGTTTGTTTAACAAAATTTTGTATTTCCTTTTATGAAAAGTGGTAAAATTTATTTCTATATACTAGCTTTTATATATTAACACACATATGCATACATATATGTATGGCATCATCATCATCATCATAGCTACACAGATATACATAAATGTATATCATCATTATAGTTGTCACTGTTGTCTACTTTTTCATGCTTATATGGGTCACATGAGGTTTGTTCCAAGCAAGGCAATATATCCCCTTAGCCAGATGAGTTTTTCAAGGAAGACTGAAAACAAACAACATTGCTTGTATAACAGCAATGCTCATTTACAACCACCATGTGATGTCAAGAGAAGAAAACACACACACACACATATGTGAATGACAAGCTTCTTTCAAGACTTTGGTTGACCTAGGGTTATAGATATTTCCCCAAGATGCTGTGTAGTGGGACTGAATCCAAAACCATGTGGCTGCGAAGCAAGCTTCTTAACCACAGAACCATGCATGCACCTATATATAATCATTGTTTCAATGTCCATTTTTCCATACCTGCATGGGTTGGACAGAATTTATTGAGACAAATTTTCTATGGCCAGATACATCCTTCCTGTTGCCAACACTCATTTGTTTTCAGGTAAGGTAACATTTCACTTTGGCCAGACATGTTTTCTTGGAACATTTCAAACAATGCTTATATGACTGTAACATATATATATATATATATATATATATATATATATCTTGTGCAGGGCCGTCGTAGGATTTTCGAGCAAGATTGTTGCTGATGCCCCTGGACTGGCTCTTGTGCGGGTGACACATGAGGTTTTTTCGAGCAAGATGAGCGTGGCCGTTGCCAGTACCGCCTGACTGGCCTTCGTGCGGGTGACACGTAAAAGTACCGACTACACTCTCTGAGTGGTTGGCGTTAGGAAGGGCATCCAGCTATAGAAACTCTGCCAAATCAGATTGGAGCCTGGTGTAGCCATCCGGTTTCACCAGTCCTCAGTCAAATCGTCCAACCCATGCTAGCATGGAAAGCGGACGTTAAACGACGACGACGACGACGACTACACACACACACATACATACACACACAGAGTGGAACCTCAATTTATGAATTTAATTCGTTCTTGAAGGATGTTCATCATCCAAGCTGTTTGAAACCAATTTGTTTGTGAAGAGAGGTGTTTCTAAACTGAAGTTCAACTATATGTGTATATGTGTGTGTATACACACACATCTATCTACCTAATTATACATAAACACACGTAAATATACACATATGCACATGAACGCACCTGTGTGTGTGTATGCATATATGCCTATACTTGATTTGCTCTAAAGTTATCTTTAACCCATATTGAAGCAGCACATGGCTTTGAGGAAGCTATAAGATGTTGCATAAGCAAACAGCTTTGACTGCACTACTACCTATAGCAGAAACAACTGTAAGCTAATGAAATTGATTATGTAACTCCTGTTGTCTTATCATTCACTAATTACACACTGTACTCTCCTGACACTTTACTCTAAAGCACAAAGTATATTGAGTTCTAACAACTGGTTATTAGTTTCACAATGCATAAGCAAAATCATTACACACACACACATACACACACAAACACACAACAGCTAATAAAAACACACTACACTTTGATCTTAACCAAAAGACTAGAATAAGTGCATGTCCGTGTGTGTGAGTGCACGTGTGCATGCATAGGTTTGTGTGTGAATGTATGAATGTGAGCATGCATGTCGAATGAAGCGTCTGTCAAGTATGAATAGGTATCAGAGGAATGAGGTGGAGGCGACGGGATGCATGTGTACACATCTAAGTGCATGAGTGAGTGCACAAATGAAAGGTTCCTGTCAAAGGTGAGTGTTTGAAAGCAAAAGGTCTCTTAAGTGTATATGTGTAGGTGTGAGGGTGTGTGTGCTCTCATGTACATATAAAAGACATCTATAAAGAAGTGCTTTGTTGTGTAACAACAGCAGCAACAACAATAATTATTAGATTGAGTACAAAGAGCAGATGTTTGAACCGAGAGTTAACTAACAATATAGCAGAGCCAAAGAGGGGTGTATGCATGTATAATAAAGAGAGAGAGAGTGGGGAGGGAGGAAAGATAGAGAGCTAATAACCAGCTGAAATTTCCACAACATGGCTTCTCCGGGTTTGTTTTTTTTACTTCAATAGGGAATTATATTTGAAGTGGATGTGATGAGAGGAAGGAAGAGGGAGAAAGAATCAAATAATTGAAAATAACAAAAAAAAAAAAAACATTAAAAATACATAAAAATGTTTACAAATGTTTTAAAAATTCAGCAAGCAGACCCTACTATAATAATAATAATCATTTCTACGATAGACACAAGGCCTGGATTTTAGTGGAGAGGGGAACAATCAATCACATCGAACACAGTACTTGACTGGTACTTAATTTATTGACCCTGAAAGGATGAAAGGCAAAGTTGACCTCAGCAGAATTTGAACTCAGAACGTAGCGACGAGTGAAATACCACAAGGCATTTCATCCCGTGCGCTAACGATTCTGCCAGCTTGCCACCTTTAAGCAATAATAATAATAATAATCCTTTCTAATTTTTCCACTTGGTCAGCAATTTTGAAAAGAGGGAGGAGTCAATTATATTGACTCCCAGAACTTGACTGGTACTTTAATTTATCAACCCTGAAATGAAAGGTAAAGCTGACCTGGATGAAATTTGAACTCAGAACATAAAGAAGTGGAAGAAATGCCACTAAGCACTTTTGCCTGACACTTTAACAATTTAACTCACTGCCTTAATAATAATGATAGGCACATAAAAAGCACCCAGCACACTTTGTTAAATGGTCGGCATTAGGATGGGCATCCAGCCATAGAACCCATGCCATAACAGAGTTGGAGTCTGGACAGATCCCTGCTAGCCAGCTCCATGTCAAGCCATCCAACCCATGCCAGCATGGAAAGTGGACATTAAACATTAATCCTTTCTACCATAGGCACAAAGCCTGACATTTTTGAGGTGGGAAAAGGCGAGCAGATTACACTGACCCCAGTGCTTAGCTAATACTTATTCTAATTTGGGTACAATTTTGAGGGGAGGGGGCACATTGATTACATTGACCTCCAATACTTGACAAGTACCGTATTTTATTAACCCTGAGAGGATGAAATGCAAAGTTAACTATAATGGGATTTGAACTCAAAGGGTAAAGAGCCGAAAGAAATGCCAATAAGCATTTTGTCCAATGCGCTAATGATTCAACTACTTTTCCACCTTTAATAATACTAATAATAATCCTTTCATTTTTATCTACCATAAGGGCCCATTCATTCATGCAATGATATATGAGGAAAATGGTTTACAAAACATGTAGGGATGCCCAAACAGCAACATATTTTAATACCTCACCACAAGGAGTAGAAACCAGAAGATGTTCAGATAAGCAGCCTTGTTTTCCAACCTAGTACACATCTAAAACCCCTTTTTCAGTGCAAATAATTATTATAATTACTTTATTATTTCATTTCATTGTCTATGTAAAGACAGTTTCATCTTCCATGCCATATGTTTACAGAAAAAACTTATGATCCCTTCACTCAATCCAACTCTCTCTCTTTCTCCTTCATGTTCATTTATTATTGTCAATTATTCATTCATTTATCTAATTTTGTCACAGTTTGGCTGAACGAAAACTGTTGGTTATAGCTCTAGTTAATAATTCAAATGCCCAATTCTATCTCATTATTATCATTAATATTCTCTCACTCTGGCAACCTAAGTTTTTGCTGTTTCACGGTACCCAATTCTATCTCATTATCAGAATTACTATTCTTTCACTCCGCGAGTAGCAATGTTAAACCCATTTGTTCAATTATGTTACCCTAAATCCCAAAATTCTGTCTCTTTGTGTTCTGCATTCGACTAGCCGAACTCTGGTCCCTCTCTCTCTCTCTCTCTCTCTCTCTCTCTCTCTCTCTCTCTGTTTCATTAACCACTTGCTTCTCCTAACACTTTACCTCTGCTCACCCACCCCACCCTATACAAATTAGCTCATTCAGATTCCCCTACCTCATATTTTAATACTTTGCCACATGGAGTAGAAACCAGATGTTCAGATAAGCAGACTTGTTTTCCAACCTAGCACATATCTAAAACCTCTTTTTCAGCGCAAATAATTATCATAATTACTTTATTATTTCATTTCATTATCTATCTATGTAAAGACAGTTTCGTCTTCCATGCCATATGTTTACAGAAAAAACTTATGATCCCTTCACTCAATCCAACTCTCTCTCTTTCTCCTTCTCTTTCATGTTCATTTATTATTGTCATTTATTCATTCATTTATCTAATTTTGTCACAGTTTGGCTGAACAAAAACTGTTGGTTATAGCTCTAGTTAATAATTCAAATGCCCAATTCTATCTCATTATTAACATTTATATTCTCTCACACTAGCAGCCTGAGTTTTTGCTGTTTTGAAGTGCGCCTGCCTTTCCCACCCCCACCACCTGTAGCGGAAGTGTCTATCATCTGACCTCTATCTGATGTCTCTCCCATGAACACCTCCAAAGGCTCAATGTTTCCCCATCCCTACTTAGGGTTTATCTCCTATGTAATGTAGTGATCATGTAGCACATAAAATGCTGGTGTAGTGTATGCAGGTTGAAGGCTATTGCATGTTTATGAGTTCTGCCAAATGTGAGCTTTCTTTACAGGTACATGATGCTGCTGTCCCCCTTCCCATGGTCTCGTGGGCCCACACCTCCCACACCCTCAGAGTTGGCACACTCAACGTGGGCACACTGAAAGATAGGTCTGGTGAGATTGTTGAGATGCTTGAAGAGAGATGTGTAGATTTGTGCTGCATCCAAGAAGTAAGGTAGAGAGGAAGTTCTGCTAGGTTCCTCACAGGCAAAGAACATAGGTATAAGATGAGGTGGTAAAGCACAACTTCGAATGTTGGGCCTCACAGGGGCAATGACAAGTGACCGAGACCTTTGAAGATATGCTGTGCTTGAGAAGACCCAGCAAGCCAAGTGAAACCATAACCATGGCCTATGCCAGTGCAGCATAACCGGCTCCTTTAAAAGTACCCTTCACTCATTGGGCTATAAACTGCACTTGCGAAGACCTATTGAGGCAAGTGAAGCCAATGTTGTGACCGATGCCAGTACCGCCTGACTGGCTCCCATGCTGGTGGCACGTAAAATGCACCATTCAAGCGTGGTCGATGCCAGTACCACCTGACTGGCCCCCATGTTGGTGACACGTAAAAAGCACCCACTACACTATTGGAGCAGTTAGCATTAGGAAGGGCATTCAGCTGTAGAAACTTTGCCAGATCAGATTGGAGCCTGGTGCAGCCTTCTGGCTTGCCAGCCCTCAGTCAAACTGTCCAACCCATGCCAGCATGGAAAGTGGACGTTAAATGACGATGATGATGATCATGAATCAATATTAACAAAGTTTGCACTAAAAAGAATCACCCCCACTTATTTCTCTGATGGTGCCTTATACAATGCACCACACACACACACACACACACAAAAAAAAAAGAGAATGAGAAACAAAGATGACCTCAGTGGGTTTTGAACTCAGATTACAGAGCATTAGGATGTTATTTATCGTCATTATCATTGTTTCCATTGTTCTATCAGCAGATGCTTTTATTTGTTTCTTATTTTTGTTTATTTCCACGATGACACGAGTTGAAGAAATGGTAACAAGACCAACTGCACATCACTCCAGTAAGAAATACTGCAAGTGCTTTAACTATTTTTGTTTCTATTGTTTTAGACTTGGCTTCTACATTCCAAATTAGAAGTGGTTCACCATTTATGTACAAAGAATATAGATGGAAGCAAAGAAAGGGGAGAAACAAACAAAAATGTCATGAAATAAAAGAACAAATATAGAAAACAAAATTCTGATGGTGTTTTATTTATATATTAATTTTTGTCTATTTATCTATTTATTTGCTCGTTTGTTTATTTTGGTAAAAGTAACAATTGGGAAAGTCAGAAAATCAAGCTATGTTAAACATTTCAGAGAATTTATTGTGTTGATGGTAATTTATTGCAGTTGTATACAAAGAACCACCTTTTGCAACACAAACATTCCAAAATTCTCATAGCATTCATTTACATTTCAGAAAAAAAATGGCAGTGATGGTAGAAAATACACACACATATGTATACACACACATATATACATACATACATACACACACACACATATATACACCCACCCACACACACATACATATACACCCACACACACAAATTTTTCTACTCCACTTAACCCCCCTCTCTCCCTATATATATATATATATATATATATGAGAGAGAGAGAGAGAGAGAGAAAAAGAGAGGGAGTTAAATAGAGTAGAAAAAATTTAAATAAGCTTGCTATATATATTGAAATAGAAACCCAAGAGAATAACGAAAAAGTAATTGTTTTTATTAGTGCAAGTTTTCTATTTATTAATCCTTTAAACATTAAGTTAGATTAATGGAAATTATGAAATGAAATAAATTAATCTTTTCAAAACGACAGGACTAAAACAAGAACAAGTCTCTCCCCCCCCAAAAAAACAGTAGAGAAAGAATGACTGTGTGTAGCGGAGCATATTGAAGAAATATAAATATCGGTGAACAATTTGGATTTAAAATTTGAATGGATAAAGAAAGAAAGAAAAAAAGTGTTTGAATCTAAGGAAAATGTTGATGTGGGGGAGCGAGATAGTGACAGTTAAAGAAGCTAATGGGGAGTGAAGATATATCATCATTATCACCACCATCATCACTCATAGTGGTTAACTTTGTGAGGTCTAACCCAACACAAGGAACTTCAAAAGCACCATGTTTCTATGATAGTTTTGTTTCTTTAATCTTGTTGTTTTATTTATTAATTTGTTTCATTATTATCATCATTATTATACAAGGTAGCAAGCTGGCAGAACTGTTAGCACGAAGCAAAATACTTAGTGGCATTTTATCTGTCTTCACATTCGGAGTTCAAATTCTACCAAGGTCCACTTTGCCATTCAAACATTTTGGGGTCAATGAAATAAGTACCAGTTGAACACTGGGGTTGATGTAATCAGCTTACCCACCCACCCCCAAAATTGCTGGCCTTGTGCCAAAATTTGAAATCATTATTATTATTATTATTATTACTATTAGGATTATTACTATCAGAACTAGAGGAGAAGTTTCAGGTGTGGAAGCAAGGTCTAGAATTGAAGGGCCTTAGAGTCAACCTAGCTAAAACCAAAATCCTAATAAGTAGGAAGGTAGATAAAACACAAACCCCTTCAGGTAGATGGCCCTGCTCAGTATGTAGAAAAGGAGTAGGTAGTAACTCTATAAGATGTACCCGGTGCAAGCTATGGACACATAAGAGGTGCAGCAACATCAAAGGCAGGTTAACTAGCAAGTTAGTTTTTGTTTGTGGCAGATGCTCAGGTGCAATAAAGACTGCAAACAAACAGGAAACAACTTCTATCTCATTCCAGGGTGAAAAACTAGAGGTAGTCGATAGCTTCCGCTATCTGGGCGACCAAGTTAGTAGTGGGGGTGGGTGCGCTGAAAGTGTAGCTGCTAGAATAAGAATAGCCTGGGCAAAGTTTAGAGAGCTCTTACCCCTGCTGGCGACAAAGGGACTCTCACTCAGAGTAAAAGGCAGACTGTATGACGCATGCGTACGAACAACCATGCTACATGGCAGTGAAACATGGGCTGTAACTGCTGAGGACATACGTAAGCTCGCAAGGAATGAAGCCAGTATGCTCCGTTGGATGTGTAATGTCAATGTGAATACCCGTCAGAGTGTAAGTATCTTGAGAGAAAAGCTGAACATTAGAAGCATCAGTTGTGGCATGCAAGAGAGACGATTGCGCTGGTATGGACATGTGGTGAGAATGGAGGAGGATAGCTGCGTGAAAAAGTGCCACACCCTAACAGTTGAGGGAACCCGTGGAAGAGGTAGGCCCAGGAAGACCTGGGCTGAGGTGGTGAGGCAAGACCTTCGTACATTGGGCCTCACCGAGGCGATGACTACGGACCGAGACCTTTGGAAATGGGCTGTGCGTGAGAAGACCCGGCAAGCCAAGTAAGATCGTTGCCAGTGCCCCTGGACTGGTTCTTGTGCGGGTGGCACATGAGATGCACCATTTTGAGCGTGGCCGTTGCCAGTACCGCCTGACTGGCTCCTGTAGGATTTTCGAGCGAGATCGTTGCCAGTGCCCCTGGACTGGCTTGTGCGGGTGGCACATAAAAGACACCATTTCGAGCGTGGCCGTTTTCGTGCGGGTGACACGTAAAAGCACCCACTACACTCTCTGAGTGGTTGGCGTTAGGAAGGGCATCCAGCTGTAGAAACTCTGCCAAATCAGACTGGAGCCTGGTGTTGCCATCCGGTTTCACCAGTCCTCAGTCAAATCGTCCAACCCATGCTAGCATGGAAAGCGGACGTTAAACGATGATGATGATGATGATGAGGATGAGCCAGCAGAATCATTTGCATGCCAAACAAAATGCTTAGCAGCATTTTGTCCATCACCACATTCTGAGTTCAAATTCCTCCAAGGTCAAGCTTGCCTTTCATCCTTCCAGGGTCAATAAAACAAGCACCAGTTGAGCACTGAGATTAATGTAATCAACCTAGCCCCTCCCCTGAAATTGCTGGCCTTGTACCAAAATTTGGGCGAGCTGGCAGTATCGTTAGCATGCCAGGTGAATGCTTAATAGTATTTCATCTGTTACTACATTCTGAGTTCCAATTCTGCCAAGGTCGATTTTGCCTTTCTTCCTTTCGGGGTCGATGAAATAAGTACCAGTCAAGTGCTGGAGTTGATGTAATTGACTGGTCCCTCTGCCAAAAATTTCAACCCTTGTGCTTATAGCATAAAGGATTATTATTATTATTATTATTATTATTATTATTATTATAGGCAAAGACATGGCTGTGTGAATAAGAAGCTTGCTTCCCATTGATGTGGTTTTGGATTCAGTCCCACTACACAGCATCTTGAGCAAGTGTCTTCTGCTAAACCTCAGGCCAACCAAAGCCTTGTGAGTGGATTTGATACAAGTACAAGACAAGTGCTGGAGCCAATGAATTGGATTAAACCCCTTCCCTCAATTGCTGGCCTTGTGCCTAAATTAGAAATCATCATTGTTATTATATTTATTGTTATCAAGGTGGTGAGGTGGCAGAAGTGTTAGCATGCCAGGCAAAATGCTTAGTGGCATTTCATCCATCTTTATGTTCTGGATTTAAATTCTGCCATGGTTGACTGTCATCCTTTCAGAGTTGATAAAATAAGTACAAGTCAAACACTGGGGTTGATGTAATTGACTATCTGCCTCCTTCAACGTTTCAGGCCTTGTGCCTATAGTAGAAAGGATTGTTGTTATTATTACTATTAGTACTATTAGTAAAGCAATCACTAAAATCTCTACAGCTTAACTTGACATCTTGAGAAAGTCATTGCCTAGATTGATTTGTATGGCATAACATGTGTCACAATGCATCAAAACAATTTGAGTTGAAAAAAAAGAACAATAAAAGAATCATATCCAACAATCAACAGACACATTTGCCCAATCCCAGGCAAAATGAAAATCATCAGTGTCCCCATTATGACTTCATAGCAAAATCCATACCTGGACTCAAATTATATTCACACATCCCTTACAAATAGATGCAGCCTCCTTTTTTCTTTTCTTTTTAAAAGCTGTTTTCTCTTTTACTCACTTTTTTTTTAAAAAACTTTAAATTCTCTCCTTCAAACATTCACATGTCAAAACCAACAGGAGTGACCATCATTATTACTATCATTATTACAGAGTGAGAGAGCAGTGCATGCCATCAAAAGGACACTAGTATACAAATATACAAAGCCCAATATACCCATCATGACTACCCATCTTTTAAGGGTACACCAGGCACATGCATCACAACCATATGTGCATGACATGGTGATCTTATATCAAGATAAACAGTGCATGACCTTGCAGTTAGAATTTTCTTCAGGGCAAGTAGCCCATCCTGCTCAAAAAGGTCCCTGATTACTATTATTATTATTATTATTATTAGGGCTCACTCAACCGACAAGAAATAGCAGCAAAACATCCCTGAAATCATATCTTTCTCAACAATATGCTGCAACAAGACACTTGCCTAATGTGCTGTGCACTGGAATTAAACCAAAAACCATGCAATTACAAAGCTAACGTCTTAACAACAGAGCCCTCATAATCATCAATATCATTGTTTGATGCCTACTTCTCCATGCTTGCATGGGTCTGATGAAATTCATTCAGCTGGATGCCTTCTCTATTGCCAATCCTCACCTGTTTCCAACCAAGATAATATTCCCCCAAGGCCAGACATATTTTTTCACAGAAGAGATGCTCATTTACAACCATCATATGATATTAGTACAAGACACACACATACAACAGGCTTCTTTCAGAGTCCACTTGCAAGATTTTGAGTCAGCCATGACTAGAGTTGAAGACATTTGCCTAAGGTGCCATGCGCTGGAACTGAACCCAAGACTACATGGCCTATACAACCATGTTGATATAAAAAAGATGAATAAAATCAAATCATTTATTCATTTTTTTTACGAGAAAAGCTTTAAAAGTGATCAATCTGCTTATTAAACAAATTAAATAGCAACAAATGTCTAACGAAGTCTTTATGAGCAGAAGAAGGATCAATAGGAACACGCTATCACTACCATCCTCGACCCCACCGCCACCATCATCGACCCTTCCACTTTTGTTCATTATTAAATATGTTCTTATTACAGTACAGCCTATTGTATTTGCTTCATTTCTTTTTCGCAATTAATGTAAACCCCCCCACACACACACACACACACATATGCATGTATACACATACACAAGCTCACACATTTTCCTGTGCCTTGTAAAGTGTACCTCACTCACTGCCCATGTAGCACTAAAGAAACCATCATCATCATCATCATCATCTTATCATCAATATCACATCATCATCATCCAATATCAACATCATTAATATTATCAGTAATTACTGTATTGATTGATTTCTTATCAGAACACATCTCTTACTGTTCGATGTGTGTGTGTTAATTTAAAAAATATAGATGATAGCTAGTTCTGGTGTGCTTACATCCCTGTAACTCAGCAGTTCAGCAAAAGTGACTGATAGAATAAGTACCAGGCTTTAAAAAACTAAGTACTCGAGTCAATGAAGTCAACATGACCACAGTCGAATGACTGACACAAATAAAAGATTAAAGATTGAACAAAAGGATAGTAATATTTTTACTAATTATGGCCGTTTATAGTCAGAGTTCAAATCTCACAAGGATGAAATTTACCGTTCCTCTATTCAGGGTCAATAAAATAAAATACAATCCCAAGTATAAAAAGAGATGAATTTGATCAATATTTTCTTTGTTGACTTATGCTATGTTCAAAATCCTTAATACAGAGTTGATCAAGAATTAGGGTTGGCAATATTAACTAACCACCTCTTGCTAATTTCAGGCCTTATACCTATGTGAAACAACAACCTCGAGTAGGCAGAATTGTTAGTAAGCGAAATGCTTCATGGCATTTTGTCCATCTTTACATACTGAATTCAAATTCCGCCAATGTCGATTTTGCCTTTCATCCTTTCAGGGTCGATGAAATAAGTACCTGTTACTCACTAGGGCCAAGATAATCAACTTACTTCCTGCCCAAAAATTTCAGGCCTTGTGTCTATAGCAGAAAGGATTATTATCATTCTTATTGTTGTTATTTATCATTATTATTATTATTAAGATGGCAAGTTGTCAGAATTGTTAGCATGCCAGACAACATGCTCAACAGCATTTCACCCATGTTTATGTCCTGAGGTCAATTTCTGCCAAGGTCAACTTAGCCTGTCATCCTTTTTAGGCCTGATGAAATAAGTACCAGTTGAGCACTGGAGTCGTAATTAACTAACCCTCTCACCCAAAATTTCAGGCCTTGTGCCTATAGAAAAAAAGAGTTATTATTATGGTAGTAAGCTAACAGAATCATTAGGGCATTATGCAAAATGCTTAGAGGTATTTCTTCAGCACATAACATTTTGAGTTCAAATACAACCAAGGTCAACTTTCGTTTTCATCTTTTCAAGGTTAATGAAATAAAGTACCAGTAATCAATTACTTCCTCCACAATTGTGACAAAATTCAAAACATTATTATTATTATTATTATCATCATCATCCAACTACTGTATTGATTTCTCCTCAAAACATAATTTCTCCATTACATCCTCTTAAGAAAGTCTGTTTCTATTTAAATAAAACAGAAACATAGGCTTTGTATAAACAACATTAACAAACTTCATTAAAAGCACAATTCATAAAAACATACTCACAGCCTTAGACATGCACATAGAGACATGCATGTCATGTACACATACAAACACATGCACACAGACAAATACATAAACAGATACATATATGTCTCAATGATGTACACAACTGCATTCACACACACTCCCTCTCTTACATTACCTTTCTCTCTCTCTCCCTCACTTTGTCTTTTTCACACACATACTCACACATGGAAATTGTTGATAAGTATGATGAAAATATATTTTTTTAAATTCTATCAGATACTCAGATAATTAACAATATCTTACATAAACTATGCAACTCCATGATCTATCACACACACACACACACACACACATTTTTCTCCAGCTATCAAACAATGTCAAGACAAGGAGACACACGCATACACACACTCACAATCATTATGCCAGTCTGCTTTGGCATGGTTTCTATAATTGAATGCCCTTCCTAACACCAACAACTTTACAGAATGTACTTACTGGATGCAACTTTCATGCCACCAGCACTAGTAAGGTTACCATGCAAATTGCAAGACTGAAGCCTGAGGTGGGAGGGGTGGCAGCTTAATACTAGGGGTAGAGAAGAGCAGGTTCTTGTTTAGGAGCTACATAGTTACTCAGATTTAGAAGAGCTGTGAATGCTCAATATGAACAGCAAAGAAGTCAATAGTTGTGATGAGGTGTCCTTGTGAGGACTAAGGTATGTGGCACATTGCTGTACTCAAGAAGACCTGCCACAACAGAATTGAGATCCTAAAACCAAGGTGCCATATGAAAAACATTGGGTGCAAATGTCATGTAAAAAGCACTGTGCTGGAGTCATGTAAAAAGCACTCACTACACTCTGTAAAGTGGTTGGTGTTAGGAAGAATATCCAAACATAGAATCCAAGCCAAAACAGACTATGGAACCTGGTGTGGCCCCTTGCCTTGTCAGTTCCTGTCAAGCCATCTAACCCATGCCAGCATCAAAAATAGACGTTCAAAGTTGATGATGATAATGGACACCTCTGCCAACAACATAACCACCATGCCCTCATCAAAATAATACTAATACCATAGTGACCAATAACAACACCTTCTTCAGAAGCAAATGAGGAAGACTCTAATAGTTATCTAACCTGTAAGAAATAACAGCCAACTTCCCCTCAAATCATACTCTGCTATCTAAGACAAGAAAACATTAGATAACGTGGCTGGGTTCCATGTACAACATTTGAAAACAACAGGATGGTCATGTCTAGAAACACCTAGAACTGATCTTAGCTTAAACAACACCACCACTACTAAGACCACCACAACCACTAACACCAGCTATCAGCACCACCACCCCCCCACCTACCCAATAAACAAACTCTGTGAATCTGACCTGTAAGCAACTACTACCACCACCACCACCACCACCACCACCACTATAACTCTTTTATCATAAGCACAACTACTAGATTACAAGATATGAACAGACATTGAGTATTTGATAGCTCAATAAATGAATAAAAGATAGAAAAAAAGAAACAAACAATCAAAAAAGAGATAGGAAGGATAATGACAAGAATAAAAACAAAAAAAAAGTCCTTTAATATAACTGCATATAGAAACATTATATTTTATATTCTGTAATCTGAACCAAGTTTGGAATTCATGGCAACAAGCAGTCTTCACCTCTCCCGCCCACCTCCTAACCCCTGACATAGTCAACAGATAAGGAATTAGATGATACAACAGTTACAGCTTCAAGCTAATGGTGGAAGGGATGCAGGGGATGACGAGGTAGTGACTTTCTGTCTGGGTGAAGGCTTGACTTGCTAGAAATAGCAGCAAGGTTTCTTAGAATCCTGTTTTACCAACAGGATGACACTATGCAGGGTTAAAGTAAACCCTACAAAGGCATAAGCATGACTGTGATTAAGAAGCTCACTTTGCAACTATGTACTTTTGGGGTCAATCCCTTGCATGGCACCTTGGGCAAGTGTCAATTATAGCCCCAGGCTAACCAATGCCTTGTGAGGGAATTTGGTAAATTTGTGTGGAAGCCTGTCATTTACATATATATATATTTATATAGTGTGTGTGTGTGTGTGTGTGTGTGTGTGTGTGTGTGTGTGTGTGTGTGTGTGTGTGTGTGTGTGTGTGTGTGTGTGTGTGTGTGTGTGTGTGTGCATGTCTGTACCTACCACCACTACTGCTAAACTGGTATTGGTTTGTTTATGTCTCCATAACTTAGCAGTTCAGCAAGAGACTCTGATAGATTAAATACCAAACTGAAAAAATAGGTAGTAGGATTGAATTGTTCAACTAAAAATCCTTCCAAACAGTACCCCAGCATGGTTACAGTCCAATGGCTAAAACAAGTAAAAGGTAGAAGATAACCTTAAGGTGAAATGCTAAGTTGCAGTTGGAATGTCTTTCAGCATAGCTCTGCTTTATCAGGACTAACACACAGCTAAACAACAACACTAAGAAATAACAGATAAATCTCCCTCAAATCACATCCTGATGTCTTAAATATTTTGGATAAAACAGTCTAAGATATGTTTGAAAATTACAAGACAAGATGGTCATGATCAGAGCATCGTTGATAATTCTGGTTGAACAGTTTTGACCTGGGGTTAAACAACAACAACAACAAGCACACACAACAGCAACACTTATGTATGAATTAATGGGAGAGTATTTGTGTAATCATTTGACTTATTAGAAATAGCAGCCAAAATTCCCGCAAATTAGTTAACTTAGAGAAGGTCAGGAACCCTACTATTTGAGATAGTTTTAGCAATGTTAAACATAGAGTTGCTGTGAGAAATCAGAGATTATGGGGCCTAGCATTTGTAGTAACTGAATGTTTTAATTTCTCAACTCCTACTGCCTTTACATACCAAGCCAGTTTATAATTGAAGGTCCTTAGTTTGAATCCAGTGTGGGAACCTTGTATCTTTAATCTTTTACTTGTTTTAGTCATAAGAAAGTGGCTATTCTGGGGTACTAATTTGAGGGGGTTAGTCAAACAAATCAATCCCAGTACTTCTTTTAAAGTCTGGTGAAAGGAAAATAAAGTGATTAAAATATAGCTATTGCCATCAAATCCAAGTCAAGTTTTTACAAGAATGGCTTAAAGCTGATGAAATAAAATCAGTATAAATTTATTTATTACATGTAGCATACACAGGGATTGTAGGTTAGGGGGTGGGCAGGGGCAGGGTCTGTGGAATGAATGCTACAAACAAAGATGTGTTTTATCAACACATTTATGAATGCTGGCATGGCCATGAGGTGGATAAGTTACAGTAACATAGTTCTCGATTCAGTCCCACCTCATGGTACTTTGGGTATAACTTTGGGTTAACCAAGCCCTCTTCAATGAAATTTGGTAGATAAAAACTGTGCACAAGTTCATTACACACAAACATGCACATATATATCAGCAAAGAGTGCCTAAACAAAATCAGTGCAGAAAACAGCAGTACCTGTCCCTATTTAGTACCACCACACCAAGACCAACTTTGCCAGTCGTCTTTAACAGATACTGGAATGGAGGAATGATATAATCAACTGAAAACTCTGAAAGCAGTTCCCCAGCATGGCCACAATCCAATGGCAAAGAATTTTAAAAATTGAAAGAGAACCTTATTTTAATAAACTAGAGTGTTTTTGTTTTGTTTTTTTGTTTTTTGCTTGCTTGCTTTTAAATTCTATTGTCAAGTTGGAATTATTTAGTCTCACTTCTTTCCTGAAGCAATTTGTTTACAAAACAAGTGCTTCTGACATTCTTCAGAGGTCACATCCTGTTTTGAAAACAAAATACAAAGGAAATTTGTGGAAACAGTATTCTATTGTTTGACAATGCACAACAGTGATATATCTTGGAGTGGTTTTTGGATATCTGGAATCATGAAGTTACTAGGTAGACACGAAGGAGAGAGTCACAAAATGCCAGCCAATTTATCAATAAAACATTCATCTCCACCTCAGCATAAAACACTAAGGAAAAGATGAGATATAGTTCCTTCTGAGTTCTAATCCCATTAAGGTCAGTTTTACATTTTGAGGTCTATGAAAATAAAGTAATGGTCTAGTAATGGGGTCGAGTCAGACAGAGAAAACCAAACATCTTTGCAGCCCTACACTATCTCTATTCATTCATTCTTTGGGATGAGTTTTTGTGTCATGTACCCTTCCTGTCACTAACCACTTTATGGCAGAGAATGAGTGGCAATTTATTGTTGTCTATCAGCTCTGAAAAAATGGCTTTCACATCATTGAAGACTACCCTGTTTTCCCCCCATTTAACCGTTTAGCATTCAGATTACCCTATCAAATGTAACGCTTAGTC
Source organism: Octopus bimaculoides (assembly GCF_046866305.1). Classification (NCBI taxonomy): domain Eukaryota; kingdom Metazoa; phylum Mollusca; class Cephalopoda; order Octopoda; family Octopodidae; genus Octopus; species Octopus bimaculoides. The sequence continues at coordinate 44,884,295 of NC_142943.1, read as the reverse complement.
ATTCACATTGATTTGAATTAATCATACATTATCTTTCAACTTCAAAATTTCAATGTTGTGACTCTTTATTTTTAGAATGGCATTGTAGGGTAAGTAGAGAAGGCCACATCTGGGCAGTTTGAACATAAAACAGATAGAATATTTAGGCTGAATATAGCCGGTTTAAATACTAAAGGGTTAATATATATATAGGTAATTATCATCTGATTTCTGTGCTGACATGGATAAAACGGTTTGAAAGGATTCAACAGATTATGCCTTCTTGCAATGTCTCATTTTTAGCATGGTTTCTACAGCTGGATGCCCATCCTAACACCATACACTTTAGAGAGTGCATGGGGTACATTTTTTCCATGACAAGAACTATACAGGTTGGTTTGTCATCTGCAAGACCAAAACACTCTCTCAAACCATGCATTCTTATTGGTCGTGGATGTTTACAAGCTAATTGTTGATAGTGACTCCAAAGGTCTTGCTTAATGTCATCAAACTGAATTTAGCCTGAAACATTTTTTTTTCTGGGGCAAGGTGAAAGAATGGGTCTATAAAGTAGATGTTGTGTAAAAAAAGTTTGGAGGTAGAAATTATCATCATCAATCATCATTCCTGCAAGATTTCCTCATGGCCAGACATGCTTTTCACAGAAGAATAGAAATGGACAGCATTGCTTGAATGATGATGATGACACTTTCTGTTATCTTCTTTTATTTGTTTCAGTCATTAGACTGTAACCATGCTGGGGCACTGCCTCAAAGAATTTTAGTCAAATGAATCAACTCCAGTATTTATTATATTTTTGTAAAACCTGATACTTATTCTATCAGTCTCTTAGACCGAGCCACTAAGTTACAGGGATGTATACACACCAACACCAGTTGTTAAATGGTAGTGGGAGACAAACATATATATACAACGGATTTCTTTCAGTTTCCATCTACCAAATCCACTCACAAGGCTTTGATCGACCCGAGGATATAGTAGAAGACACTTGCCTAAGGTGCCATGCAGTGGGACTGGACCCAGAACCATATGGTTGGGAAACAAACTTCTTACCTATGCTTGTTCACAACCAACACATCATGTCTAGACAAGGAAGCATGGATACACACACACACACACACACACATATACATATACATACATACAACAGGCTTCTTCAACAGAAGAGGATGGAGAAGCAGAGGAAGAAAACAAATGTTTATAGGCTGAAAGGAGAGAGGACAGAATGGCAATGAGATTTCCTGAGTATAAGAGTAAAAGCTCTGTTAGAAACGGTCTGATGGCAACTGCTAAGTTGGTTTAGTGAGAAATTGTTTGTTTATCTGATATTATAATGAGTGCAGTCAAGCATGTATGTAAATGTGGATGAACTGCTTTACTAATTTACAGTATGATGATGGCTACTAAGCCAAAACTTCAAAGCCGATCTCAATATTTTCCTTGTTAAAATAAATACGTTACTCAACTGTAACATTGAATAATCCTTGAATTTAATGCTTGTTTTTATATACAACTATACATAAACACACACACACATGTATTTGAGCCTATTTCTCCCAAATCTTTTCTTTGTTCTCGTGTGTGTGTGTGTGTGTGTGTGTGTGTGTGTGTGTGCATGATAAGTACAGAAATGACTCAAATCTAGCTCATATATTAAAAAGGAATTTTAAAGTAGAGGAGGAGAAGGCATGTTTGAGAGGGAGAGAGAGAGCATGTGCATGTGTGAGTGAACATATATATGCATGAGTAAGCATGGGTACCTGAGAATGGTTGTGTGCATGTGTGCCTGTATGTATGTTAATCATTAATAAGGCATTTGATGTTTTTTGTAAATATTAAACTAAATCTCTCCATATGGGTTTAAGCTTTGACGTGAAGCGGTGTCTTTTACTGATGAATGCTTCAATAATATACAATCGAGTTAAGTTTAATACTGAATAACTAAATAACATAAGGTTTGCTAGCACAGTAAGAAATCAATATGGAGGTAAAGCTAATCAATAAACATGAATTAGCAGGAAGTGTTAGGCTAAATATGTAGACATTATAGCACTTAGTTTTACCTCATTACATGCTTCTTTTTTACAGTGGTTGATTGTCAGATGTGTTAGATGTTTCAGCTGTTTGCATTTTGAGTTCAAACCCTGCCAAGGTCAACTTTGCCTATCATCCCTCCAGGGTCGATGAAATATAGTACCAGTCTAGTACTAGAATTGATGGCATCAACTAAATCTCTACTCAAAACTGTTGGCTTAAGCCTAAATCAGAAAACAGTTTTAGTATTATCATTACTACTACTACTACTACATCAAAGAGGCAAGCTGGCAGAATCATTAGCGTGCCAGGCAAAACGTTTAGTAGCATTTCATCCATTTTTATGTTCTGAGTTCAAATGCCACCAAGGTTGACTTTGCCTTTCATCCTTTCAGGATCAATAAAGTAAGTACCAGTTGTGCACAGGGGTTGATGTAATCGACTTAACCCTTCCCCCAAACTTGTTGGGTTTGTGCCAAGATTTGAAGCCATTAATATTATTATTACAATCCTTTCTACTATAGGCACAAGCCCTGAAATTTTGGGGGAGGAGACTAGTCAATTACATCAACCCCAGTGCTTCACTGATACTTATTTTCCCTTTCAGGGTTGATAAAATAAGGGAATACATGTCTGTGGAATATTCAGCCACTTACATATTAACTCTGGAGCAGGTAATTCAGTTGATCAAACAACTGAATCCTTATCATTAAACAAGAAAGATTATATATATATATATTGAAAAATACACAAAAATTTTATGTTGGTAAAAGTATATCTAAATAAAATATAGACATAGTTGACCAGTTTTACTTATGCTATTGCTAAGTAGTTAGTGACAATATAATTTCATACTATCATAAGTTATCTTTCATGTTGGTAGATTTGATAACCAGCAGAAAGATCTCAAATTCAAATTCTCTGTCAGTACTTCTGACTACATGTATGTCGTTTTAGTTGCGTGCGAATGTGTTTTGTTTATTTGTGCATCTGCATGTCATTGTTATTTGCGTATATATCTATTAGTTTTCTGTTATATATGCATGTTGTGTGTGCATGTGTGTGTGTGTATGCCTGCATCTGTGTGCACTTTAGTTGCTTGTGTATACGTGATTACCACTTTTAATTAATAAATTTTGCTATTAGAAAAAAGTCCAGTCTGTAAAAATAGCTCTAGACAGTGAGTTGTGTATGTGAGGTCAAATTAGCTAATTAATGGGAGTGTCAGAAGCCATGTTACATTTATTACATAAGTGGTTAGTCACCACCAACATATCCACCTCCTTTCTCATCTAAACTGATGTCTACTTCACTACATTCACAACTGGCGCTGCCATCACCACATCACACTGGTTATGTGAAGAGGACCCTAAACGTACTCTATACTAAATGGGATTACACTTTTCAACGTCACATCACACTGATGTGGTGTTGGTGGTGGTTGTGGCGATGATGATAATGATCATGATAATGACAAAGATACTAATGGTACAACTTTTCAATACAGGGACATTACAATATCCATTATAATATTTTACATGGTTTGCAAATTCCCTATTATTTATAAAAGTTAGAGACACATCATGTAGAAAGAGGAAGCTATGTGTGTATGTGTGTGTGTGTGACTATTGATATCACACGGCAGTTGTAAAAGACTCACCACCATAAAAGCTGAGCCATTCATGAAAGACATGTGCAGTCAAGGTGAAATATTACCTAGCTACAAAACAAGTGAGGATTGGTGAGAGGATGGACATCAGATGCATGCAAGCCTGGGAAAGTAGAGATTGAAACAAAAATGATGATGATGGTGATATTCAGCTATGACTACTTTATTTCTGTTTAAGCATAGTGTATCTACGACTGAATTATCTACTGTATCGTCCCCATTTTAAGATAGTGTCATATGAATTAGGGAGACTTGATCCTGCTTTATCTGACTGAGCAACCACTATTGAACCAGCTTGATATAGCAATCAAATCTCCCTCTATAAACTTCGTAGAGTTTCCAAAATAGTGACCACATGAGCTAGAATGTCATTTTAGTTGCCATAGAAACTCACCAGGTTTTAAAAGTTACTACAAGAACAAGAGAGAAGATATATCATTTAATATCCATGTTCCATGCAGGCATGGGTTGGACAGTTTGATAGGATCCAACAGGCCTGAAGACTGCACTGTATTCCAATGTCTGCTTTGTCATGCTTTCTACAACTGGTTGTCCTTCCTAATGCCAACCACTTTGTCATGCTTTCTAGATGCATTTTTACATAGCACAAGCACTAGCGAGATTGCCATGCATCTTGCAAAACTCAAGATTTTCTTCAACTAAGTGGAGCTACAGCAGAAAGGGAGATGTTTTTACGCTAGGCAATAAAGGGTTAAGATATAAGAGAAGGAGCTAGAACAGAACAGATTTCTTGCTGTTTGGGGTGACCAGGGGTAGGGGTAAAGATGGAAAGGTGGAAATAGAGGTAATGAGATGTCAGGGTGAGTAGAAGGGGGACAGAAGAACAGAAAGTGTGAGTAGAGGATGTGAGTGTATGAAAGAGTAATAGATGGGGAGTGAGTTAGAGGGTGAATATGATGAAGAGCAAGTGTTAAGGGATGATAAGTAGGGAAAGGTAAGGCACAGTAGGGGGAAACTGTAGAAGTTGGGTAGAGTTGAGAGGTGGATGTAATTAATGATGGCTATGGGGTAGGGCAACCAATGATGAAGATGAGTTACCTGGGGAAAGAGTAGGAAATGAGTGACAGCACAGGAATATATGTAAATATTACCTGAAGATCCTGTGTGTCTGCAAGTGAAACTCAAGAGTGGCAGGGAGCTGACCAAAATAAAATATTAATTTCTACAAAAGGTATTGGGTACTTTCCCCACCCCAAAAGTTAATGCTAAATGGTATGTGTATGTTTATAAGTTGTCAGACCTTCATGACATAGTAGCTAAAACTTCCTTATATTGCTCCCTATTGCGTAATAAAAAGATACACTGAGTGTAGACCACAAAAAAAAATGGGATAGTCACAGTTGGGAATGAATTTGATCATAATTTCACTTGCTTTATAGATAAGGGCTGAGAGGGACTAAACTGTTGAAACGGTCAGTCCTCTTTAATCTTGGGTTCACATTGAGGTCAATCACTAACTGTTTCCCCTTCCTACACAATCAGAGAGGGCAATCTCCGGTGGGGATGGCGTAAGTCGAAGAGGGGTAAAGGTAGTTATTAGTGACTGTGATGATGATGGTGATGTGAAGGGTGGCAAAAGGGTGATTATAGTAATAAGGAAAATATAACTGCTGGGAGTATTTTAGCAGCAGCAGTAGCAATAGTAGTAGTAGTAGTAGTTGTAAAAACAGCAGCAGTCTGAAAAGGCTTGCCATTCATAATCTCACTGCCAGTCTAATAATCAGACACCGAGAGAGACGTAGAGAGAGTGGGAGACAAAAAAAAAAAAAAGACTCATTGCTAGATGTGACGGTGATGCTAGTAGCAGCGTGCTATTACTTGATCGACTGCCTTTATTTACACCATTGCTCTCTCTCTCTCTCTCTATATATATATATATATATTTTACATACACACAGAGTGTGCGTATGAGAGTGTGTGTGATTGTGTACCGCAATGTAAAGATTATCGATCTTCAAGTAATGAACGGGCAACAATTGCAACTCTTTCCTTCCTTCCCCCCGCTGTCTTTAGATTAGCGGTGCTGTGTTTTATTGCAGTTGTTTGTTATGACTAAGAGACAGAAACATTCATCTGAACATCACATTCTTCGCTGACCCAAGAATTTTAAGGAAATATCAAATCAAGCAATGCTAATCTTGGCCTCTCACAAATCTGTCTAGGGGTCTATTTAATCGAGGCCTTTATATATGTCTAGATAGCTAGCAATCTTTCTGTTTAAACTGTCTGAGAGAAAATAATAGGATGGTCATCTCTTCAATGTAGGCTAACCCGGAGTTAAATAACCTATGTAATATACCTCAATCTTGTTCTATCTGTTTCCATCTATCTATTGATATGCCCGATGTAATGTGCAGGGGTAGGCACGCCAGCACTTTGATATATATGTAAGAGTGCAAGTGTGGACGTGCAGTGATGTACTTTAATACCACTGTGTGTGTATGTGTGGTGCACAA